>NC_082402.1:15704378-15716878 GCF_031168955.1 Gadus macrocephalus
TTTCACGGCATTTTCCCCCCTGAAATAATTCCATATTACAAAAATCAAAAATAGCTTGTGTGACAACTAGATTTATCTAAATGTGCTGATTTCTGAAACATGCTTTGCGCAGCAAAGAGAGCGGGCGTTATCTGATTCTGCATAAGGTTTCACTGATTGGCGTGCACTCTCTAGTCTAGAATCTTGGGTGTAAATGAAAACAGTTTCTCTCGTTGATCGCACCCTCTTTCAACGTCTTTGTTTAATGCGACTGCATCACCGTCCCTCACATGATCAGCAGCTCGCAGATTTCCCTTTCTCTCCAGTTAGAACTGCTCATGATAAATTAAGAAATGTTACACATCCTATAACGTGCCACAGAATACTCTCTGCTGGCTTCCGTTCTCCCAGAGACTCGTTGGTTCAACACCAGTGTGGACCTCTCTATCTGGTGGCCCCAGCCTGTTATACCGGCCCCTGTGTGCCCCTCCCCCCCACCCCACCATCCCCCACTGAGGCCTGTATGAAGCAGAGAAGTGGAGGGGAGGAGAGGGTACCATACCCTGAGGAAGGCGGCTTTGACTTTGCCACAGTCCTTCCCGGTCTCCTCGTCCACGATGGAGTAGAGGATGTCCTTGGAGGGGACGCGGGCGTACGCCACGCGCTTGTTGTTGCTCATCATCCAGATGAAGATGTCTGGGATACTGTGCTGAGGCTGAGGGGGAAAACATCAGGAGGTTGATCGGGGGGTTGCTAACTTGCTAACAAACTTGCTGGATGGTCTGATGAGCATCCAGCAAGTTTGGGCAGATTAGTTTGAAAAACGGTGACAAAAAAAACTTAATTTTAAAGTTCTGCGGAGATGTGTATCACAGTTTTATTTATGTGTAAAACAGGATGGTTGTTTATCTTAATAGTTATTAGGCAGATGCTTTTATCCAAAGCAATTAATAACTACAGATAGAATCATATAGCCTTTTGTTCAAAGTCAGTGTTTGCCAATACTGCAAATTAGAGGAATGTGCTACATACACTTCCGAACAAGTCTGACCAATGCTAGCGCCAGCGAGAGGGCTAAACATAAACACTGAGGAGAATGGTTGTAGCAGGCAACACTGAAAGCCGGTGTACCTCGTCAGCCAGGAAGCGAAGCCTCTGCAGGAAGTTCTGAACCAGCTTGAGCTTCTCTTTGATGGTGTTCCTCTTCACCTGCGTGCGCAGCTGCTTGGCCTGCTGGCCCATACTGTCCTGCAGGGGCGTCAGTGTGTCACTGGCCATGGTATGCATAGGATGTACAATTCATTGGGTTGGATATACACATATTAAGAAAATGAACATCAAAAAATATAACCAGTTTCTCTTTGTAAATGCTATTGATGATTATAAATTTGAATTTGAATTTGCTAGTACATAGTTATGGGATATTTATTTTGTATTTGCATTATTATAATGTCTATATTGTAAATAAGTATAGTTAATGTAAATGATATATACATAAATCCATGAATGACAATCTATCTCTCTCCCACACACATATTAACTCTCCCTCAACCTGTCAGACCCATTTCCTTGGTGTCCCTCTATTAGCTCAGAAGCCAGCCTACCATCTCTCTCATGCAGGATTTGAGCCGCTCTCTGTCCAGCCTAGTTCTGCCAGCTTGGTTCATATCCTTGTTAGCCAGCGCCATGAAACGACTGGAAGAACAATGAGAAAATCACATTTAATATCTCTTGGCTCATATGAGCCGGGAGATAGACACTACAGAGCTCACTACGTTTGTGGGCAAAGAAAAACAGGCAAGAACTACAAATGAACACCAAACTACTTTGTTCGACTTAATCATCGGCTTGGATAAAAACATACCACATCCAGCAGATGATTATATTATATATTATAGTTGTTATACATCTATATAAGTATTCAACTGGGGTGCAATAATAAATAAAGAATGTATATTCAACAATTATTTGCCAAAGGCGAAGTGAATAGTGGGGAAAAGCCCCACTATTCCCCACTATTCACGGAGTCTGAGGTGAATAATAGTTTTAGTATATACTACACGTGAATACTCCAAAAATAACCAAGCATTTACCATTAAAGAAGCCTTAAGAAGATTATAGAAGAACGTACTTGCAGCCTGCGCCCAGTTCCTCCAGCACTCCTCTGAGTCTGCGCTCGGGGAAGGCCGTCTCCGTCTTGATGATCTCCTGGACGTCGTTCAAACCCTCCTCCTGGGGAACACAACATCGGCTTAAGCTCTCAAACCTTTACATCAGAGGTTTTATTGATCCTGGGGGAAATCAGTGTCATTACAATCGATCTGCTCAGGTTGATAGAAGAAAGAGAATAGAATACATTTAATGTTGCAATATTACCTTGCATGTTGTCACCTCCATCAGTGAGTGAATGTGTGCATGAATGGCAGGATGTTTGGCAATGATTGTGAAGCGCTTTGAGTGGCCAGTGGTTAAAAAAGCGCTGTAGAATTGCAAACCATTTACCATTTAAGAGGCCATGAGTGTATCATGTGAAAAAAGGACAAAATTCAATACATCCCAATGCATGAACTTCAGTTCCATTCTTTACCAAGAACCCTCTGGAAGGGGAAGAGGCTCAGACTGACCAGCTTGTCGGCCATCTTGTCCATGATGTTTGAGTTGTACAGCCGCCGCCGCTGGTCCTGCCACCAGCTCTTGATGTAGATGCAGGGCTTCTTCTCAAAGTAGGGCAGGTGGAAGTAGTTCCTGCCGTTTATAACCATCAGATCGGTTAAGAAAGCACACACAAAGCTATGCACACGATGGACATTAATTAATAGATAGTAAAGCTGAGCAGCCCTTGTCTACAGTACTACTTTTGATAAATGTAAAAAAATTATAATTGCTTCCATTTTTCAGACTTCATACTTATTTTCTAAATATTGTTAAAACAACTATTTCTTTCACATATAATTGTCATAGAGACCCTGTTTTTAATGGGTAAATTCCTACCAGAAAGTACCCTAAGCAATAGCAATCTAAATTGCTCCCATGCAACCTTTGACCTCTGGTCCCCCCCCCCCCCACCTGTCTGTGATGAAGGGCTTCAGGGGGGGGGTGGAGGAGACGGACAGCAGCTCCCCCTCCTCTTCAGCCTCGTCCTCGCTGGAGTTCTGGATCAGGTCCGACTCCTCTTCCTCACTCTCCCCGTCTTTCTTCCTCTTCTTGGCTGACGACGGCTTGCTCACCCCGTCTATCTGGTTACCGTAGTTACCTGCGGGAGTAGGTTGTGTTAAAATCAGATGAGATCTACTTTATCGATCCCAGGGGGGAAATTACGGTATCACAGAAACGATATCAGAAAAAATCCAATGATATTAGATAGAGCTGTACTTTGAAATTACACGACATGTGATGTATCTTATCTGCAGATCAATAAATGAGCAGTGCTCTGACTTACCTATTGTGACCTCAAAGCTGATGGATTTGTCCCCAATTTTACGATCAATCATGGTGGCCTCCAGGAATGAGCCAAACAGGAAGAATTCTTCTATTTTCCCTGTGGCGCTCTGAACAGGAGAATACAGGGGAATTTAAAATAAGTGCTGAATCAGGTTCTACAACGTACCCTGGATGGATGGGTGGATTTTGTTTTTGACATTATTCAATCAAATACTGTCACTGTGTCACAACTCTGACTCAGCATTTCATTACGTGATTCAATTGAGGAATAACAGATGTTTTGTTGATTCTTAAATGCAAGAATCGTATTTTATTTTATGTTTATTCTGCAGCACCATGTCAAAGATAATAAACTGAGCCCGGCCTCCACCTAACTGCTTCCTCCGCCTGCGTTTCAGCGCTCATTAACCGTGGTAAGTGTAGTGTGAATTTACTCTTCATGTCTTCCTCCTCTCCCCCTCAAGGCATAATTTACACAGAAACTGGGCTGGGAATCGGTAAAGTGGCGTGAATGCAAACATCCGGCCCCTGGCAGTTTGGTAAGAGGACATAGAAATATTGTGTTTTGAGCTCTTGGCCAGCAGTAGCACTATGGATCATGTGACGTTCCCACGGAGCCATTACAGCATATCAACGTAAAGGGTGGCAGGGAGTGTTAATGCAGGGCTGACTCGCTCAATATCAGGGGTCAAGGGAGACAAGAGCGGGAGGACCTTTCTTGGATCCCCAGTAGTCCTGATGCTTCTGCGTTTTCCGTTCTGCCACTTTGCCCCATGATCGCGAACGTCGAAGAGATTGTGAGTGGAGATGTTTGACCAAGGGAGGTCTTATACATAATCCGTGTGTAAGTGTGTAATTGTTTCAGTTGGAATCGGAACGGCAAACAGTAAAAACGAAAATATATTTGGACTGGGAGTTCTGGGAAGGAGGTGGGGATGTGTTATCCCCATGGTCACGATCCATGGCAACTTTGTGACACTTTTTTTTTAGCTAGTACCATTGTTGTGTATGAGCATTATATTAAGCAATTTTGTTTATAAAATCATTGACTTTGAACTGCCCCTTAAAGGCACCCAGTGCAACTTTCGAGGCTTAAAAATAAACATTCAATTTCTAGTCTTTTTTACACGTAGTAAGTTTCAATAACTCCATACCATTACATACCGACATTTAAGCAGCAAAGATGAGACGTCGTTGTGTGGTGAGAACTGATACAAAATCGATAACAACAACAATGCCGCCATTTTCTTTATTTTTTGTAACCTACAATAAATAAAGCAGGCTTCCAGTCAATGGAAAAATGGCTTCTCCCCACCGGCGATTGTTGTTGTTTACAACAATCTATCAGTTCTCACCACGCAACGACGTCTCATCTTTGCTCCTTGAATGTCGATATGTAATGGTATGGAGTTATTGAAACTTACTACGTGTAAAAAAGACTAGAAATTGAATGTTTATTTTTCATTGAATGTTTACATAAAGTTGCACTGGGTGCCTTTAAAGGGTTCAATCATATAACACATGACAATGCAGGGCTGCCCACTCACCTCCGAGATGTTGGAGACAGACTCCACCTGTACCTCCGTGGAGCTGACGATCTCCGTGGAGGTGGTGTCCAGGATCTCCACGGCAACCGACACCAGGAGGCGGGCTCTGAAGGACACTCCCTCCCCCAGGCCCTCGTTGAGGTCCTGGTGCTCGTCCATCAGGGTGTACTGCCGGGTGGAGCCGTACATGTTGACCCAGGCCGGGCCCATGGTCGGAAGGAAGCCTACAGACGACGCAGGAGGCAACATGGAGCATTAGAGCATTATTCAGGAGCAACATAAGGTTTTTGGTTAATGATAAACCATTTTGAAACATATCCGATATATGTATAGCATCATTACGGCACTTCGTTTGAGTGAATTTACGTTTACATTTAGGGCAATTAGCAAACGCTTTAATCCAAAGCCTTATATTAAGCAAATTTGTCAGAAGAAGGTGAAACAACAATATATCGCTATCAGTACAGAAAGGATGATCATAGAACCAAGTGCAAAGGACTTACAATCGCTAGGTTAACCCATTCCCCATATACAACAAAGAAAGCTAGGATAAGATGCTACACAAATAAGTACTACAACTAAGTACGACATACAATAAGGGCGTACATTAAGTGCCAGGACGTACAACACACAGATAGTAGGAGGGGTGGCTATGCAGAGTCTAGGGGATCTCTGAACAAGTGAGTCTTGGGTCTTTTGCGGAAGCAATGATGTAGGCATTGATTTTGCGTCCTATGGGATATTGGCCTTAACGATGCAAGTGATCGTGTTGGACTCATCATGGCTCAAGTACTTATTAATGAAAAAGGTAATTGACGATTCAGCGCCGCTGATTACGATATTGACTAGGCTAATTAAGACTAGCTAGTAAATGAACCTGAAAGCTAATCTTTGCCGATAAGCTGTACCCTTTTCATTGGTTGTTCATGTATTTCTATTTACTACCTTTGTCCCCCTCGTTACATATCTTGCGAAGGTCAATGAAGTGGGTCCCTATGGCAACATCGTTGACCTTATCCGAGTCTCGTATCTGGACCTTCATGCGTTTGCAAAGTGGCGGGAACATCTCGGTGAAGATGATCTGCTCATTCCAGATGGGCTCGTAGCTGCTCTTCTGGACTGTGGTCTTTCCCTGGAAATTGGAAAACAGCATGGCTTGACTCTTTCTGGTGGAATTGTGTATTTGGTCTGTTTGCTCTGAGAATACCACTTCTGTTCATTACTTGGTGAACATTGAACTACAATAAACCGCATATCGTTTCTTCCATCTTATTCAAGAAATAAGAAAATGCATGACATCAATCCTAGCACTACAATTGTAGCCTGTCTAGAATGTACACCTCTTTATTTCACACAAGACCGCACATTTCTTTTTACAAATGAAGCACAAACCCAATTCAAATATAAAAAGAGGATGGACTGTGACGGCCCACACCTTCTGGCCAGCAAACTGCACTTGGACATAGGGGTCCACCAGGTCTCTGCTCTCCCCGATGAAGGCCTTCTTGACGTTGGCCATGATGTTGGTGTTCATCTTTGGGAGGCCCTCGGCCCGGTAGATCTTCACGTAGAACCTGGCCCACTGTCTCTCCACTGGGACCCCCTCTGGTAGCAGCAGGTTCCTGGGGAACACATCCACATATAGAGGGGGGGGATGTAGCTAAAGCCCAACATCAACTCACCTGGGTTAACCCAGCGGGATTAAATATCCCATATCATGCTTTTTTAGGGTTAATAACTTCATTTGGGGATACTACTAGAATAGGGTTACATGCCTGTAATTAAATAATATCCCTTATAATATCCCCTGTGGGCTAGGCTGTAACTGTAATGCCATGCATATTAATGTACCCCTCTATGTCGTCTTCATCGGTCTCATTGGCCTTATGCGGGGTCTTTATGGTATCCCCCTTCCCAACCACGGCGATGTCACACTTAATGTATCCTTTGCACCCGGCTGTGATGTCGTCCGGGTCCGACATCATGGCCCACTTGTGGTAGAACTGGTGCTCTGGGGCAGGAGATGAGGTATGATCAGGGTAAACTTCAGGCCAAGGAGTCATGGTTCATTATATTGGCTAGAGAGTCAATTCGGTAAAGGGGACATTTCTTTACTCCGTTTAGATTTCGGTTCATGTCTTGGGATGCACAAAATCCAAAACATTGAAATGTAATCAAAGTGTTTATTATATCCCATAAAGAGGCTGAGCGGTAGGCCATTACCAACATGAGTTTTACTTCTGCACCGTGGTGTGTGTATAGCATTGTGTAACACACTTGATCTGCGCGCTACAGGTAATTCATTCACCAGGCTGTGAGTAAACGGTGCCAACATCCAGTTTGAAGGTTCCCACCAGCGTTCCGCTCCGCAGAAGGTTCTTTGAGTGGATAACCTTGTCAGAAAAAAGCAGAGAGCAGCGTTATGTGCATGATATAAATCCTTTGCTCTCTCGTTTTAATGGAAACTGCTTCAAAAATACGAACTACTGAAAGTCTGCGGTACTATGATTTTAGAACCGACTGATGCTAAGGTACTAGTGATGAGGGAGCACTGAAGGGTTATGAAGATATTCAAACGCATTTTCAGAGTAGTTATACAAGGGCAGGTTACGTAGCTGCACTTTGTTTGGCGCTCGGAGAACACGCTTACTCACCGAGAGTTTGATAATCTTGTCGAACATGACGTCCGGCGGGACGTGGAAGTCGAAGACAAAGTACTGCGAAAGAAGAGAAAAAAGGAATCTTTAAACCTCACCCGACCATTGATTGGGTTCTTATCTGTTACTTAGAACTCCGTTAAGAACAGGAGCTGCTCTTGTGAGGCAGTTAATCCACGCCGGCTCTCTCACACTTTTTTAATGGGGCCTTGCAGGAAAGGATAATGTAATGCATGAGATTATAAATGCAAGAAGAAAGCTTAAGAGCAGAGACACTTGCTGTGGAATGGAAATCAGGGGGAGGAGAAGAAAGATAATTGCCTTTTTTGATGTGACATGACTATCCTGTGAATCATGTTATGAACAAGAGCTTCTTAATTTCCTCACCCTATTTCACCTGTATCAGTTAATGGCCAGTTATATTCTATTTTCTGAAAAATAGGCTTAGGGATGGCCATGGTTTGAACTGATGCTGCCTATGTTAAGGGTCCAACATGTTCCACAAAGCTAAACCGTTTGAGAGCCATTGTCTCTGAGGAAGAAGCTCAGAGGCTTGAAGCACATGAAGGAGGGGAAGGTTATGACCAGAAACCGGACAAGGGTTAGGTTCTGTTGTCTTTGCTTAACATCCAGGGTGGCTTCACTGTGTCTGTTCACAGTGTCCTGTCCACACAGTGAGAATCGATTCCAGATGGTGGCCATTACCCTTCCCAGCGTGGTGCAGACATACATCAGGCCTGTTCAGAGAGAAGCTTTGTGCAAAGGCGTCCCACTGAGTTTAAAGAGCAGGCAGCCTGCATACACCCATCATCCACCCAGCTGGACGACACCACTACGCAAGACATATTTCGGTCTTTTAAATACTCACATACTCCCACTAAAAAGGAGCAGTATTGCTGAAGAACTCCCTGGTTTTAGAGGAACTCGCTCACCTCATTGTAGTAGGGGCAGTTGGTGGATTCCTTCATGGAGGTGTACTTCTTGTCGTCCCCGATCTCCACACAGACCACCGGGTCCATGTTGAGTCCCACCAGCTGCCGCGCCTCGATCACCGTGATGCTGATCTGGACAAGAGGACGTTTACAATGGTTAGGACCCAGTATAGCAGTGGTTTGAAACCAGTGTGCCGGCTTGCTTTAGGCAAGGCTAGGTGTGGGATTAAATACATTTTCCTGACATTGGTTACAGTTACGGCACGGAGCGAGTAAACAAAGACATTGTAGGTCAAGTTCAAAGTTCAAGTTCAAAAGCTTTATTTGTCCAACATGTTGCCATATCAGAAAATTTTCTTTGATTGAAGGCAATTTTTGTGTGTATGTGGTGCTTGTGTAAGTGGTATGTTGAGTGTGTGTATTGCCTTGGGTATGAAGGATTTTGTATAGTGAGATTTTTTGGCCATAGGCACTCTGTATCATCTGCATGATGGAAGCAGCTCCAAACAGCCATGGGGGAGGGGTGGAGGGATCCAGGAGGATGGAATTGGCCTTCGTTTCCACTGCCTGAGTGAAGTCTGACAGCTGTTTTTGTGGTATGCTGGTTATCTTGCTTGCCTGCTTAATTATCCTAGCCAGTTTTCCCTTGCATCTGCTTGTTAGGAAGCTGTACCAAGATGTAATGTTAAAGTGACAGATGACAGATTCGATCAGTGTCTGATAAACTGTTAATAAAATGTCCTTTCTGACATCAAACCCTTTCAGCTTCCTCAGGAGACACATGCGTTGTTGGGCTTTTTAGTATACTCTGTCTGCATGCTGGGTGAACGACAGGCGGTCGTTTTCCATCTTGACCACTCACGAGTGACGCCCAATTAGTGAGCAGAGGTAAATTATCTTGAAGAAATTAGCCTAACCTAAATCTATCAAATGACAGTGTGTAGGCAGTTATGCCCCCTGCCTCCATTTAGGCGGAGGATTCTAGTCTGTTACTGTCTGTTGTGTGTGTAATTATTACAAGGGAATAAAAAATGTCCTTGTTTTAATGTGACATTGATCATTGTCATTCATTTTCATCTTTTCATTCCTCCTTGGGATCGGGGTTAGCCCCTAAGACGTTGGGAGGGGAGGCAGTGGAGGAAAGCAGACGGATCGTATCCCAGGAGACTGAACCAACAAGCAGTCGGGCTGCGTTCCTCAGGCACACATGAGATTGATCCCCTCGTTGAAGAAGAAAGAAAACATTTACGCTTCTCTCACATTCAAGAACTATTAATACAAACTAGCACTATGGCAATAATTATTTCTGACAGATTTGCAGCCCTGGCGCCTCTTAAAGAATTCCCTGGGTCAAGATGAATGCATTTTGTGAACGTTGAACAAACAGAAAAGAAGACATGCTAGTTTCGGTCCAACAGGTTTGGGTAGCAACAATGTTTCCCAATGGCTTAATTATCCTTTCCAACAAAGAACACAGAGGGGAAGAGGAATAAGGGAAGACATTTTTCTTTGAACATGAGTCTTAATGGTTATATGGGCTACCCACTGACATGGATAGCCAAGCAAACCCTTGTTGCAGTGTGTTGTGGCTCCACTAATGAGTCCACTATTTCTCCCCATACAGTGTTTAGATCCGAGCCACAGGCGATCCATCATCTCTATATTTCCTCTGGTGCTCCCATCTCTATATTTATCTCACAAGCTTAGCAAACAAAAAGGTTTGGTCTGAGACAACCTCATGTATGTAACTATATAACTATATCAACTAAACAATGTATTGTCAATTATTGTTATTGATATTCACATTGTCAGGATCAGACTTTGTCTATTTGTTCAGTGTTCGTTCTCCCCATCTACCAGACGTGCTTTGACCTGTCCAATCCCTTCCTTCCCCTCCCCTGTTGTCCGTGTTAATCTTTCCCCCTGCACCTCATTCCCCCATCAGCGTCTCCCACTACATACGTGTTCCCTTCTTTTGTTCCCTTGTCAGTTTGTTGGTTTTGTCCTGTCCCTTGTGGTTTCCTGATTGCAGTGTTTATTTCTATCTATCTATCTATCTATCTATCTATCTATCTATCTATCTATCTATCTATCTATCTATCTATCTATCTATCTATCTATCTATCTATCTATCTATCTATCTATCTATCTATCTATCTATCTCTCTCTCTCTCTCTCTCTCTCTCTCTCTCTCTCTCTCTCTCTCTCTCTCTCTCTCTCTCTCTCTCTCTCTCTCTCTCTCTCTCTCTCTCTCTATCTATCTATTTACCACTTTATTCCTGCTGCCAGCACCCCAGCGTGACACATGATGTACAGTTGAATAATCTTTTCAACCCATTATTTTGTATTGGGACCGGCCATTAATGATTTCAGCATTCTCCTTTTTCAACGTATTCCTTTGAACTTATCACTTATTCGTTCACTTATTCTAAGCAAAAAAGGTTGAGCCCGCTGAGAGAGAGGCATGGCAATCCACACGAATCACAAATAGGTTCACATTTGAGGACCATGCTGGAAATAAGTATTTTACTTTTGCATGTCATCCTTTGGATTGCTGTTTTAGCATCATCAAATCAAATCAAAAATCGATATGCATATGCACACCGAACACACACACACACACACACAGATACAGACACACACACACACACAAACACACACACACACCTGATAATCCACCGGTCGACCAGCGCTCGGTTCCATCTTGATGTCTGGCTTTGACCTATGGGAATGAAACACAAAGCATTCCACCAATGGACATCGCAGTCCCACCCCCAATTTGAGCGTGTCATGCGTGCCAGTGTGCGTGCAGTGCGTACGGACCTCTTGTTGGACACGTTGGTGGTGACGGCGGTCACCGAGGCCAGGGAGATGGTGTCGGGGTCCAGGGGGCCGGCCAGACGGATGGCCCTCCTATCCAGATCCTCCATGTCCAGGACGGCCGGCTCATCTAGATCACAACCCATGACTGAGCCTTAGACACTCCCATAGGACACCTTTGTCATATCATATCATCTAGATCACACCCCATGAGCCTCAGACACTCCCATAGGACACCTTCATCACATCATATCATCTAGGTCAGTGGTTCTCAAACTTTTTATACCACAGAAAATATTTCTCTCCCCAAGTACCACCATTATGACAGATGTTATAAAATATAACAACATACAGTAGCATAGGCCTGCGGCCCTATTCAGCTACGCACATCTCATGCAGGAGGCACATTTATTCTTAATGGAGACATAGTATGGCGTTTTCACAACCAGTGATGGGCAGTAACGCTTTAGAGGTAAGGCGTTACTGTGATCCAATTACTTTTTTCAAATAACGAGTAAAGTAAGGGATGACAATTGCAAAAATAGTAATTTGATTACATTTACTTTCCTGCAAGCAGCCTGCGTTACTAAACCGTGATTTATTTTTGCCATAGACAGTAAAAGAATTTGGGAAGTAAACAACAGACACGTGTGTGCAAGACATGGAGTGCGGGAGAGAGAGCGAACATGGAGCATTTAATTCATGGAAGTTCAGACATTACTTTGAGTTTGACTCGGTAAAAGATGTAAAAAACATTAACGTCCACTGTACACTCTGCGTGGGAAGAAAGATTTTGTCTACAGCGAAAAATTCCACCTCAAATCTGAGCAAGCACCTAGCAAGCCGGCACAAGAATGTGAAACTCACTGAGACACCCCGAAATCCCGACATGACCGCTGCAGCAACAGAGGGACCCTCTCCTGCTAAACAGGTGAAAATAGACTTAAGAGCATCAGCGACAGGACTTAGTGCCGCTGAACTGAAGAAGCTTGACGCTGGCTATATTGTCGAGGACATGTTGCCCATTTCCACTGTAGACTCTGATTCATTCCGACGCATCGTAGAAAAAACAAAAAACAAAAGCGGTGTCAAGCTGCCGCAGAGAAAGTCATTTGCAGGATACC
>NC_082402.1:15721878-15726878 GCF_031168955.1 Gadus macrocephalus
AGCTTGAAGCGTGGCTATCTTGATGTCTAGCTTTATGTATGTCTAGCTTTGTGTAAGCCTAGCTTTTTCTATGTCTAGCCTGATCTATGTTAGCTTGATGTGTGGGTACTTTGAAGGACGGCGGCCATCGAGTGGGTGCATGTCTAGTTCACAGTATAACTTGGTTGATGAATGGACATCCTTGGGGGAGACAAACAGAACAAAAAATTTTTTGCAGTTGAATAATTCCTCGATGGGGTAAAAGGCCCGAACCTTAGAGAAAGGTAAGACCCAAGAAAGGGATGGATTTGGTCTAAAAAACATACTAGTGATTTATTTTGGAAAGAACAATATCTATGGATAAAACATGCTGTTGGTCTTGTACCTGCCACCCTACCTGGATGTACTCCAGTATTAATAGGACTCGAATCCTAGGTGCTGTGAGTTTTTATAAGTAGGATGTGAATAGAGCATGGGTTCAACGACAATTAGTTTATTTGTGTTTGTGTGTCTGTGCGAATGTGTGTGTGTGTGTGTGTGTGTGTGTGTGTGTGTGTGTGTGTGTGTGTGTGTGTGTGTGTGTGTGTGTGTGTGTGTGTGTGTGTGTGCGTGTGTGTGTGTGTGTGTGTGTGTGTGTGTGTGTGTGTGTGTGTGTGTGTGTGTGTGTGTGTGTGTGTGTGTGTGTGTGCGTGTGTGTGTGTATGTGTCTGTAAATGTGTGTCTATGTGTGTGTGTCTATCTGCCTGCTGAAACGTACATCCATATGAATGACCACAGACATGCCCCGATATTGACTCAATGTAACCAAAAACATAACAGAGAGATTAAGCATGAATAAAAAGAAGGGAAGAGGAGGGGGGGTAAAAGCACAAGGCCACAGTTAATAATTCATAGACATTTACTGATGAATTGTACGTTCTGCTCTGGGGGCAAGATGAAAGGATCGAGCAGGAATACGACGACCCACCTGTTCTTACATCACACTGTATCAGCCAGACACACACCCGCACACACACACACAAACACAAAACGGGATGCATAAACGAACACACACATATGCACGCAGATATGCATACCCCCACACACACACAAACTAACACACACACAAGCACTTTTAACTAACGTACACATATGCATGGACATTTATGCACACACACACACACACACTCACACACACGTACACACACACACACTCACACATTCCATATCAGAAATCCGGTCCAGTAAGTCCTCAGATGCCTTGTGGGTATATCATAGAAGTAACATCAAAGGGACTCACTCTTCCCGAGACCAACAGATAAACCTTTAGTGCGATTATGAGCTCCACGTGTGCTCTGATGTGTGTTCAATGGCCCCATTCTCATGAGGTCTTTAACTCTGTCCTCAATGTCAGAAGTACCGCATGTTAAATGGACTGCATTTCGATAGAGCTTTTCTAGCCAGTGGCCACTAAAAGCGCCATACAAAAAATACTGCATAACATTCACCCATTCATGCACACATTCACGGCAGAGTCAGTCATGCAAAGCGACAGCCAACTCGTCAGGAGCAGTCAGGGTGAGGTGTCTTGCTCACATACACCTCGACAATCAGCTAGGAGGAGACGGGGATCGTACTTGCAACCTTACGATTACCAGCCAACCCACTCTACCTCCTGAGCCACATGCAACCCAAATACTCTCTGCTAGATAAAGCTTTGTTTTTTCTTTGAAATACATGATGTATTTGATCAGGTATGAATGACCAACATGGGATATTGACGGATCATTTTCCTAATTGCTCCCCTTGTGGGCACAACATAGTAAAAGTCTGATGCAAAGTCTGATAACTAATAACAACAATAAATAATCCCCAAATCTCTCCCCAACACCATTATGGTGTCATGCTCAATGAGCATGCAATGTTAGGGAAACAGGTCCTCTTTTCCTCTCCGTCTCCTCTCTGCCCCCTCATGCATCCTCGACCCAACTGTCCCTCCCAAAGCTTATGCCTTAACAATGCAAGCTAATAGGCTATTCAGCTGGTCGGCTTAGCGGAATAGCTGCAATTTTTTAATTTTATGCCAACCCAAAGTGTGAAAACAAAGAGCTGTGGTCAAAGAGATTTAGTAAAAAGCTTTTTCTTATTTACTGGTATTTGATGCATTTATAATTTTTGTCATCCACAGAAAATCGAAAAGATTTCAATCAGCCTTGACTCCGCTGACAGTAACTGTACGCAGCTTGTGTTTGACTCAGGACTGGAAGGGGTTGTAAAGACCCAGCTGGAACAGGATTTACTGACCAAGCCGGAACAGGAGTTGCGCCTGTGATGGCAACAGAAAACATCTCATAGATTCAAATCATTACCCAAAATAGTATCTTCTAACACGAGCGCCAGCCTGCTTTGTCACACCCCCCACGTCTTGAGGCTCAAAGAGAAGCAGTGTGGTGCAGATAGTGTACAGTGTAGTGCAGAGCTTGCTGGCCCTGCGGTTGAATATAGATGCCAGCTGTCGTTGCTCTATGACGTCTATGCCGCGGTTTCAACAGAGACAAGCCCTGAAAGATGAAACGCAGGCAGACTATTCAGAATTCCCCTTGATGACCATCCACACGCTCACTCAAAGGCCCTGCTCACCACTCTCACCCCGGCTCATTTGAATGAATCACTAATTGTAATCTGCAAAAAAGTTACATAGCCAACGTCTCAGTTTGTTACGTTATGTTGATACGGGGAGTCTGTTTGTAAATGTTCGTATAATAAGTCATTTCAAAGGCTGCTGTTATTGTAGTGTAGGAATTACCCCCCATGTGTTGATTCAGCTCACTGCTGCGGTACAACCCAGAGGTAGATGTTCTTTGGGGGACCGGCGAGGGGCATGCTGGATATAAAGCCTTAGGGAACCCCTGTGGTAGGGACTCCCCCACCACCCACGTCACAAACCCCATCATCCCCCACATCGGCCCTCATGCCCCACTGGTGCTCTCTGCAGCAGTCCAACATCGAGCATCAAAAACCTGAAGCATCAAACTAGAGAGGATGATCCACATATCTTGTACTTCTTTGAACAGAATTTCTGCAAATCAGTTTGAGCTCAAGTCTCAAGAACAAAAATAAATGACACTAAATGTGATATACATTTGATACACACACACACACACACACACACACACACACACACACACACACACACACACACACACACACACACACACACACACACACACACACACACACACACACACTCAAGGGGTGCAAAAGCGTACTTGAGAAACGTGTTGTAAAAAAGAAACGCCCTGTCGAACGCCCTGTCGATATTATTTATTATGTTTATAGACATGGAGGATTCTCCCCCTAAAATCATATGAACAATGGCCATGAGAAGACAATTTGTTCTTGATAAACAGAACTGTTCACTGAGTGACTGATCTGCAGGAACATTATGATAGATGAGCTGTGAAACATCCCCTTCACTGAAAACAGAGGGAGCAGGAGAGAGAGGGAGAGAGTAAGAGAGAGGGAGAGAGGGGGAGAGAGAGAGAGGGAGACAGAGAGAGAGACAGAGAGAGAGAGAGAGAGAGAGAGAGAGAGAGAGAGAGAGAGAGAGAGAGAGAGAGAGAGAGAGAGAGAGAGACAGAGAGAGAGACAGAGAGAGAGAGAGAGAGAGAGAGAGAGAGAGAGAGAGAGAGACAGAGAGAGAGAGCGAGAGAGAGAGAGAGAGAAAGAGAGAGACAGAGAGAGGGGGGGGGTGGGAGAGCGTTAGATAGAAATAGATAGATAGAAAGAGAGATTGAAAGGAAGAGAGAAAGAGATATAGACATATAGAGAGATAAAGGGAGAGCCAGATAGATCGATAGATAGGAGATAGAGGGGGAGAGGAAGACAGAGAGAGAGGGGGGGGGGGGGGGGAGAAAGCCTTAAATAAAAATAGATAGATAGAAAGAGAGGTTGAAAGGAAGAGAGAAAGAGAGATGGACATACAGAGAGATAAAGGGAGAGACAGATAGATCGATAGATAGGTAGGGAAATAGAGGGGGAGAGGAAGAGAGAGAGAGAGACAGAGAGAGAGAGAGAGAGAGAGAGAGAGAGGGAGAGGGAGATAGAGAGAGGGGGAGAGAGTTTCTTAATTCCTTTTTGGCGGCTCCAAACACCCACTGGTACTAAGGCTAATGTTGACAACACTTAAGTTACCAAAGAATATATAACAGAGGACCAACTAACGAACTGCAAATAAATGTCAAAACGAGTGATATTTAGAGGCAAATACACACTGTCTGTCTGTCTGTCTGTCTGTCTGTCTGTCTGTCTGTCTGTCTGTCTGTCTGTCTGTCTGTCTGTCTGTCTGTCTGTCTGTCTGTCTGTCTGTCTGTCTGTCTGTCTGTCTGTCTGTCTGTCTGTATGTCTGTCTGTCTGTCTGTCTGTCTGTCTGTCTGTCTGTCTGTCTGTCTGTGTGTGTGATTATGTGTGTGTGGTGCAGCCGGTCTAACTCCACTATACTGTGCTATACTATACTATAAGTGCTACCATAAATCAGTTTTATTACTATTTTCATACTCGCTGAAACTTTAAATATCCTAACTTTCACTTGTTTTTTTCTTAATGGCTCAGTGTTGCACAACACACAGACATACACACAGACACACACACCAACACACTCACAGATTAGGACAGATCTATGGCTTTGGCTGAGAAGACAGAATCTCACTGAAAATCAATTTTTCTGCAGCATATTTCACACCTTATTCAGCAGCAATTGAACAGCCCAACCGAGACTAAATATTGGTGAATGGAAAACCTTTACAAATATTTTTTTAAAAAAGAAACAGCACAACTAAGACGCAATATTGATGAGTAGCACAAAGAACACAGATGGAGACTAAAAGGGCCGGGAGATAATATTACATTTACGTTCTACATATATAAATCATATTCAATCGGTATCTATATTTATGTTGTTTTGTATTATGCTGTTTTTATTGGTTTGCTGCTATAAATATTCATTTTACCTGGTTATGACTTTAGGATCAAGTGAGTTGTTA
>NC_082402.1:15731878-15734378 GCF_031168955.1 Gadus macrocephalus
GTAAGAGCAGAAGAAGAAGGACTTACAAATCACGTCAAGAGAGGTCAACGGACATCCATACGGGGATGGACTCAACCGGCTGAGTCAAATGTTCATCTCCATTCAGTTTGAATGTTTGATTACCATGAACCAATAGAGTCCAATACGTAAAGAAAACCCAAACCAAACACAGAAAGTACCCCTACAGACAGCCACACAAGGTCTTAGTAATGGGCTCCACTGAGTATGAGAGAGAAAGACAGTTAGTATGCATTTACTGAGACAACAGACTTAACCGTATGCAGACAGCTTTACTTTGTGTAAACTCGTTTTAATGCAGTTGCCAAACGCAAGTATTCAGAACTGCTGTTTGATCCAGGCCTGAAAATATTTTCAATTTATTCACACACACATCCCCCTACCCACACCCACACACACACACACATCCTCACACCCAGCCACCCAACGAACCACACACACACATACTTATTTAAAACACATCTCCACATCTGAAGAACAAGATGAAACTCCAACCCCTCCTCAACGGTGCTGATCTTCTCTCCAGAGGCAAAATAACTTCCACTAAATCGACTAAACAACACTCACAACCCGGCACCCATTTGTCCGTTTGTCCATTTTTTTTTTTTTTTTTTTTCTCGTTTAGTCTTCTGCTGGGTTTAATTGGTATGTGGACAATAGAGAAGGGCTGTGAGCTGATGTGTGAAGTGAGAAGCCCCGGGCAGCAGACTGAGAGGCTGATGAGACCAGCACCGCTGCCTCTCCCAGCACACACACGCACACATACACGTAGCCGCATGCACACACGCACAGGCATGCATGCACACACACACGCACGCACACACGCACGCACGCACACGCACGCACAAACACATACACATACACACATACGCACGCTTTTCACACACACACACACACACACACACACACACACACGCATAGGCCTGCACACACACACACACACATATGCCCGCACACACACACACAAACACACAGACACCCTTTGGCTCTCTCTCATTCTCTCTCTCGCAGAGAGATGCTCTCTCTCTATGCTGTGTAGTAGATGTTTGTTAAGAAACAAATAGTGTGTGTGTGTGTGTGTGTGTGTGTGTGTGTGTGTGTGTGTGTGTGTGTGTGTGTGTGTGTGTGTGTGTGTGTGTGTGTGTGTGTGTGTGTGTGTGTGTGTGTGTGTGTGTGTGTGTGTGTGTGTGTCGCTCTCTCTCACTCACTGTCTCCCGCTCTCTCTCAGGGGCGATGACTCACAATGTGTGAGTTCCTCAGCAGCAGCAACAAGGTTTTATTGGGTTTGACCGACGAGCAGGGGAATGAGCTCACCCCAATATGATCTAGACATTATGGGCATGACACACCCACACACAAACCACACACACCCAAACAGATACTACCAAACAGATTCACACATACACACACACACACACACACAAACATACACACACACATTCACACACACACACACTCACACACACACACAGTCACACACACACACACACACACCTACACAATGGAATGCACACATTACGGGCCCTATCTTGCACCCAGCGTAATTGACTTTCTACACCGACGCATGTATCGTTGCTAGTTTGCGCAAAGCTAATATTCCCCCGAAGCAAACTCGCGCCACTACACTGGCGCCCTGAGAGGTGTGTTGGCGAAAAGCAGAGCCACAAATGATACATGGTGTTATCTCACAGATCGATAAAGCAGTTGTGCAACTGACGGAAAAATACCTGGTCTAAGTGAACTACAATAGCGCAGTTGGTGTTGCCATTTTGACATACCATGGCAGGTCGGAACTGCAACATAAGCTTACACACCATAGGGTGTACACAGCACAAACATGTAAACGATTAGCCTAATTAAAATACTATGATGATGATGTGGATTGTGGAAACATATTTTTTCCATAGGGGCTGCATGAATTTACTGCAGTAGGCTATGCCATGCGTTAAAATAATAATAATAACAATACTAAACTCGAGCAAAGTAGGCTATATCCCAGCCTTCCACAACAAAATCAAATTTTAGGATGAATTATAACGTTGGTTCAATTATTTGGGAAAGAACAGCTGATACAGGGGTATGAAGTTGTACTTTTAAAACAATTCATCCGCAAACACTGTACAGCAATCACATATATTCTTGACACAGACATCGTGTAGAAGCCCATTACTTTTAGGATTAATGAGTATTTGATTGTGAGAAAATATTGTTTTACCGCGAATGAGTGTTTAAAAGAATGAAGGAATGCGGGCGCGCATGTGTGCACCCATCGGTTTAAACACACACAAACTACACAAGTAACACATGATGCAGTCCATAGCAATGTATATTTATTGCTAGAGAAGCTTTCTATTGCTAGAGCAGCTGTCTTGCTACGGTTTGTCATCCTCTGCGGTTACCTGGATAGAGAGCTATTTATCCAGAAGATCACAGAGAGGTTTTTTTAATGGTTGTCTCTCTAATGCTGAATAAGTACAGTCTG
>NC_082402.1:15739378-15796878 GCF_031168955.1 Gadus macrocephalus
GACCAGGGACAATAGAGGAAATGAGTGATAAATTGTGTGTGTTAATTTTGCCAGCTGGGAGACGGACTGGCATTTTATGTGCCAGTGTTATGTAATACAAGCCAGCTCATCCCAGTTGTGTTCTAAGCGTGTTGTGTGTTTCTATACCCCCTCCTCACAGCCAGGGAGAGGTATCGGTTCCACTGGCCCTTGGGACCAGGTGTGAGGACAACACAGTTTACGACCACTCCTGAATTATTTACACATGCTCAACCCTGCTCGTGAGGGTGTGCCCCCCTTTGTATGTGCGTTTGCGTGTCAGTCAGTGGTGGGGGCAGTTATTGAAAGAAGAATGAAACATAGTATTACTGATAGACACCAATAGAGACACTCAATCACAGTAACATGTGGCAAGTCAGACATGGAGAGATTGGCTAGCATGTTATGAACTGGTTCTGAAGAGACGTTCCCGTCACAAAGTCAAGGCTCAAAAGCTGTATAGACAGATACAGAAACATTTTAGCTGCTGTCTGCAATTTATTTTAGCAAAAAAATCATGTTTGTTGAATTCTGTTTTAATCCTGACAGCGATCAATAAATCAAATATTCTTACAAGATGCAAAAAATAATCCTGTATCCGTGGTTGTCGAAGGCCTGTCATTTCATTCAGCCCTAATAAAATGATTGGATGGCATTCCTGTCTGTCTACATACCTACCGGTCTACCTGCCCGGCCCGCACTCTGCCCTGCACTCATTGTGAGTGACCCAAGTCCTCCACAAGGCTAGGCAGACAGCTGAAGCAAGTGAACTGGTCACGTGTTTTGGTAGACGGGGTAGCCCCGCCCATTCTGCCGGCGATTTGAGTTCGCCCTGCACAAGCGTCTGGAAAAGAGCAATACATTTCTTTCTGCTTCCGATACGTTTCAAGAGCTGGCTGTTTCCCTTAGCGCACTATTGGCTGGTTTAACACAATGACGACAGGGAAGTGACGGCAAGACAGTCAGTTTAACTAGGCCCGTTGATCACGCCTCTTGTGCTGAAGAAAATGACAGAAGCTTCCCCAGACCAACGTGGAATCTACGATTGAGCTTGGTCTGGCAATAGCCATACTAGTGTTTTGGGGGAGAGGCTTTGGATCGTGTCCTGATGGGAGGGGACGGAATTTTTCAGTTGGATGCTTTCAAAATTTGTTGTCAAATTTATATTTGTACACTTTGATTCTGACCAGGGGCCCCCATGCATGAATAATGAATGGTAATGATGTGATATAAAAAAATATAAATATTGACTAAATGCCATATATCTAATGAATACACATTACAATTTACATATTAGCACATTAACTGCATTTCCAATGACAAACTTACATTTTTCATCTATGTTTATTTTTAACCATTTATTTGAACAACACCATTTTGATTCAGTATGTTTTAAGGTCCAATGCTGTCTGTCCTACCTTAACGGCTTACATTTATCATAGCATATTTGATACTAATCAAACATAGCATTATCCTAGCATCGCTGTATAGCTCCAGAGCCAAAAGACACTTCACCTGAGATTATTATCAACATTCAAGTAGTAATCCCCTTCTTTATGACTAGTAACTATAGGTTATAAAGCCATTAAGCCATGTCCTGGAGATCAGTGTTATCAGGGCTCTACTAGTCTGCTCTGAGGGGACAGCTGTGAGCAGTGATAAAATCAGGCACCATGCAAACAAAGCATCAAACAATTAATCCTGTTTGGTTTTCAAATATATTCCGTGGGCAAGCCCCATAAATCATTGATCATCTTATACACCTGAACAGGCACGCATGCACACGGATAATAAGGGGACACACACACACACACACACACATACACACACACACACACACCCACCAAGTATTTGTATGGTGAGTGGACCCTCACCCTAGCATTGTGAGCACGTGTGCACACGCAAACACATGCTCCCATACACGCACGCAAACACCTACACAAACAAACATGCAGGAACCCACTCTATAGACACACGAAAAACGCACACAAACAAGAACAAATAAGAAAAAAGAAAGAAGTATTAAAGAGAAAAAAAGCTGGTCCCCAGTTGATTGTACAGGTTCAACCCTGCTCCATCTTAATTAGGCCGCCCCTCTGTTAGTCATAGCAGGCCACCCTGTTGTTCTTGCTCTAATATGCGTGGGGGCTCACTGTACAGGTCCGTCTATTATCCCGGTCTAACACTCTTTCATTTCCTGCTTAAAGCTGTGATGGAAAAGTCCACTCATAGCCTGGCCCGGTGGTTCTCTGTGGGCCGTCGCGATTCAATTCACTCAATTTGAACAAGCTCTGCGTGCCCAAACCAAAGACTGCACAGTGCACTTCATTGGACATGGCACAAGCCCCGTGTCTTTTTGATAGCTCCCCAACTGTGATGGATGGATAGACAGAGGCTGCATGTCAGCTGTTGTTGGATGGGATTATCTTGATTGCTTTTTTTCCACGCCTCACCTGTTGGTGAAGACCTTGCTGTAGTTCAACACTTGCACCTCCAATATCTCGTTGCCATCCAGCTTGCTGCCGGTCGGCCATCGGAACGTCTGAAAGAGAAATAAATGAAATTGTTTTTAATTTGTGTGTGTGTGTGTTTGTGTGTGTGGGGGGCGGGGGGGGGCGGGGGGTTATCCAGCTATTTGCCACCATTTTTAACTAAATCGATTTTTTGTCTGGTATGGTTGACACTATAAGACACTGTATTATACTGCAGTACTTTTGATGAGCAATGAGATAAAGGGGAATAAGAAAGATAGAAGTCCTATAAGCACTCACTAATGTTTATAATACAGTTTGTGGACACATATTAATATGACGCCAGGCCGACTTCAATATTCTTATTTTGAAACTAACCTTTATGGACATTACTTTCAATACAATTGCAATGTGATGTGGATTGTACAGTTGTGTTTAGGGTTGATTACTACTTATTTAGTCTTGAATTCCTGGCATTTGAAATGGATTTGACCACGTCTTGGACAGCAATCTCTTTCTGTTAACATTCATCTCTTTGTATCTCTTTGTCTTCCATGGACATGAAAATAAATCACTTTCATCTGTCATAAGTATCAAAGCAAACCACTGACAAATAGCATGATTGTGTACTCTAATATGGATAGAAAATACGCAGCTGTAATATTATTTTACCATCAATTAAAATGTAATAATAATGCAATAACATAATCTTCCCTACACAGAGCCAGTCAAACCACAGTCCAATCATTGATCATGGGGAATAGCCTATTTGTGTCGCTAAAAGATGATGATCATTAAAAACATTCAGATGAAAAATAAAGATGCTTTCAAAATCCATTACTTTGCCCTTTGCACGTTAGCGCTAGCAGCGGTAGAAGCATAAAGCTGTCGAGTTATCATATCATGCCTTTCATTTCACATGCCGTAGATTTCTGCCTCCTAAAGATCTCAGCATGGACCCGTGTCGCAGCGATCCTGAGATTGAGGAGGGTTTGGAGATTCATCCCCGGTAGGAAGCGAGTGGAGGGAGACCAGAGGGAAGCCAGGGGTAATTAAGGAGCTCATTGGCCCCCTGCTGCCGCGGCGCTCTGCTTCACCAGACTACGGGGGTCACTTGCCAAGGCAAAGAAATTAAGATCATTCATTTATATTTTCATGCTTTTTACAATCCAAAAATGACGTTTTTCACATAAATAGGACGGACCGTAGCTACGACTTGGCAACGGGAGGTATTCTAGTCCTCTGAGCTATGAGCCAGAGAGTTAATGTGACGTCCACAAAAATTGTATCTTTGTTTTTGTGAATCGTATTATACTTTAGTGTTTTTCTGTAAGTAACTAGGGTTGCTGAAGTTACATGTAGGATTTTTGTATTTCGGAAGGTTGATTTCCTTGGTAAAATGGACTTGTTTTACTTGCTCCATACACGCAGGGGACAGGCTTACAGTAGCGATTTCCGGTGCGTTATTTGAAAGCTTTCTCATAACCAGGGACTTCCAACGAATGAAGAAGCTGCTGCCCTGTTTGACCCTTTTTTTCAGAAGTATTATCTGTTAGCACGGTGCCGCCGCTGTGGTACCTGTTACGCTAACGTTATGGATTGTACATATTTATAATTCGAAATTCGTCCCAACCTTTATACCACCGATACTCTAGGGTCTATAGCATATAACCGCATTGTCTGATTACAGTTTAATTCATTTTTCACAACCTACCAGCTCTCTTGTTGTGAATACTAGTCACCGCGCCATTCGTTTCAATGGAAATCGCAACGCTCTATACTTTCAACATAGAGGGCCCTATTTTAACGGTCTGAAACGCAAGTGAGAAGCGCCAAGCGCAAGTAGCTTTGTGGGTGGCTCTACGGCGATGTCGCTAGTTTACCGGCGCGAAAAATGACTCTTGCGCCCAGCGCAAATCTAAAAAGGGTTGGTCTGAAGTAGCCTATTACCCGTAGGTGTGGTTTGGGCGTAACGTGCAATAAACCAATGAGAATGCCAACCCCCATCCCCTTTAAGATCCATGAGCGCATTTGAATCTGACGAGTTACTTGCGTAACTCGTCAGATTCATCCGATGAGACAGATGCACATGCATTTCAAACTTCAAATGGCTCAGTTTATGACCAAATAATATGGCCTAATTCCAGTGTTGTATAGTAGCGAAGTAGAAATACTTCGTTACTGTACTTAAGTAGTTTTTTTGGATATTTGTACTTTACTTTAATACTTATATTTCTCTGTACTTTTACTTTTACTTCGCTACATTTTGCGAAGAAAACGGATACTTTTACTCCACTACATTTCCCTTGAAACCTTCGTTACTCGTTACAAAATCAACTCATCTTTAGAAAAAAAAAAATGAATCATGAGAGATATGAGAATAACGTCGGGGACTGTGGTAGAACACAGACTGCGAGCCTGTTTGGCGAATCAGCTGTCCCAGCGCACGTTCGCAAAGCCCCCTTGCTTAGTTACTGTTGCTACGTCGATCAAAACTCCTACGACTGTCAACACACAAATGCATGGCTAGGACGAGGGCAAGGGCTATCAAAATACTACTATTTGTATCAGGCTGGTTTGTACACGCAGTATTACAACACTATCTTATACACTTCAATACGCTGTATATGTGCCATTTTTGCTACAAAGCTAATTTAAATACCCTTTTTGGGCAGGGACTTAAGTTTTCCGAAAATCCGCGATCCTGGATGACACCAAAATCAATATTAAGTAACGTGTACCAGCGCTTGCGGGATAATAGGTCGGGCTACGATATCTGTCAGTGTCAGATCAACAACAAAGGGGAAACAACAATAATCGAAGCAAAATCATACAGGTCTCAATCAAAAAATTAGAAACTTCACGACCTCAAAATAAATACCACCAGCACAACATTTTAAACTAGTAAGGTTCTTTCACCGCTGGGTAATATTTGTATATAATATTTCAAGCTAGCTAATAACCTATAAAGATTATTTATTCTTATTCCATCTCTGGCGAGGTATCTATCTAGCCAGTTAGTGCTAAGGCATGATTGGACGAGGGCAGTTATAGGGAGGAGTTTCGATAACGGTTACTTGTACTTTTACTTTCAGTACTTAAGTACATTTAATATCAGAAAAGTACTTTTGATACTTAAGTACAGTAAAGATCAGATACTTTAATACTTTTACTTAAGTACTATTCTAAAAGGTGACTTTTACTTTTACTTAAGTAATTTTCCAGTAAGGTATCTGTACTTTTACTTAAGTATGGCTTTTGAGTACTTTATACACCACTGCCTAATTCAAAACATGGAATAAGGTTTTCCACCAGAACTTCAGAAATACTGAGTCCTCAAATAAATTTCGGCAAAGAAAACGCATATGATATAACATATGATAGCCTATGCGGTAACTGTGGTTCTAAAAGTAAGCTGACAAAATCGCTAATTAACACCGCAACTGCAAATTAACGACACAGAGATAACCATGGCAACCGGTCAAACAAATTTTCTTTTTGCTATCTTCCAGCGCGCGCATCCGCCGTGTTGATAAACAGTAAAAAATAATCCCCCTAGGCTCCAAAACGAACCATATGAACGTTTTAGCCCCTTATCGACTGTTTGAAGAAACCGCAATATGTCACGTGTGTCAAGGTACTCTTGCCAAAACAAAATGATGTAAAATCAACATTTTACAGAATTTCAGCATGTGTTTTGAAAACATTTCTAGTGATAATGTGGATTTGGTTTTCGTAAACTTCAGTCAGTGAATTTATATGTTTAGGTTAAAGTAAATATTCCTATCGTCCCCATGGTGACTCATATGGGTGCAGCTTGCATCTAGTTTGATTCAATGTCTTTTCGTTCTGTAGTCATCTGAGCTGTTGCGTTCAGGACTATTTCTGTAACAAAAAATAAATAGTCGACCCCATACGTCACATAATTTGTTAAGCTCTGTAGGGAATTATCGTAATGCCCTTATAATATAACAGCTTGAAAAACGTTTAAAGTGACATTAATTAAATTATCCTTTTGAACAATGAATAAAATGAAGCATCTGCATGGATTTTCGGTGAGGCAAAGCCAAGATAAACTCCACCACAAGAGCATGTCGTCCTAGTCCATCCGTAAAATAGAATAACAAATGTCATCCCTGGGTCACTCTTAAAAAGTAATTTGAAGAACATCATCAGTTACATAAAATAGCACTTATGAGCAAAACACACAGATGACAACAGAAAGACATTGATACAAATGAATACAGCATTGCAGCAATACAGCATTACAGCAATACAGATGAATGTTAACTGAAAGAGATTGCTCTCCAAGACGCGGTCAAACCATTTCAGATGCCAGGAACAACATGCAAGCTGAGTGGTTTCAGGGATAGCAGCATCAATATGAATCAACATGGCAACGATAGAAAACGTTGCATTAACTAACATATTTAACATCCTATATATTCACTGACTGAAGATTACGAAAACATAAAGCACATTTATCCCTGGAAAGTTATCAAAATGCAATTTAATGCTGAAACTATCTAAAGATGTCGCATTTATTTTAGATTAAAGCAAATGTCCTCCATTTTATTTTGGCATCAGTAAACCTTGACGTATTGCTGTTTCAATAGGGGGCTTTCGATATGGGTCGTTTTGGATGAGCTATGCAAACAACCTATTCTGTCATTAAGGTTGGATATCACGTTTGATAGTCAGGCCCGTCTACAAACGTTTAACCCTCCTATTATGTTCAAATAAACGTCCAACTTTGACGTTTGGGGTCAATTTGACGCGAGAAATTCAACATGCAGAAGATTATTGTAACTGAAAGTCTTAACCAAGTTTCTCTCTAGGCTACTTTAGGCCTTTCTACTGACCATCTTTATAGCCCAGTAGATAATACATGGCTGCCCCCAACCTCCCCTTATACATCAAGTATTGATATGACTATTGCGAAATATGCAAATCCCTGTACGATCTCATTCATTGACATAAAATGAAAAAATAATCATGTTTTGTTGTTTGCAGGGCTTTATGTTGATATTCAAATATAGTAATCCATTTATACATAGTAAAATATAATATGGTTCAAATGCAGATTGTCTTGTATATGACTGCTGCTAGCATATCTGGTGGGGCTTGGAACTATTTGGATGACATTAGCTGCAGTCAGTTTACCCTGTCTTGTAACTGGGGATCAGCAGCTTTCCATTTTTGGATGTCATGTCAGTTCTTTGTGGTTGAGATGTAACAAGGGGATATCATTGTGGGAAACCACAGGAGGGTCAGAATGTCCTATCTCACTGGCTTCATTCTCATCAGGAGGACACCCTAAAAGATCTGTGACAGAACCTCAGTGGCAACAAATATTTTCCTTTTTGAAAATAATTTGAAATGAATTTTGTTTGCCCCATCACACATACTGCAAGAATGATCAGAGTTGTTATGAGAACTATCAGTGAGTTGTCATGGGAAATATGTCCTGCCTCTCCCATTGCTTCTTGAATGATCAGAGATCTCGTGGGAACTGTTTTCTCCCCCCCCCCCCCCCCCCCCCCCCACACACACACACACGGATGGACAAGCACAAACAGACACACACACACACACACACACACACACACACACACACACACACACACACACACACACACACACACACACACACACACACACACACACAGATGGACACAAACACAGACACACACACCAGCACACACACACCAGCACACACACACACACACAAATGAACATGTAGGTGCCCTCAGTATCATCCAACACAACAATAACGCGATAGAAATTAGGGCTTTATAGAATAATAGTGCTAGGTGTCAGAATGACCCCAACAACACTGATGTGTACAAAATGTGTACAGGACGTTTTTTTATTTGTCGTTTACCCCATAGAGTTAGGAAAAGTCATAAAAAATCTAGCAGAAAAAAGTATGTTAACCATGTTTTAGAGACTGTTAACATTGAATCGGGTCAAATCTACCCCTAACATAATAGGAGGGTTAAGGTTTAAGGCAAAAGAACATACATTTATTTTTCCAGGACAAACCTATGTTTACATCCAAGTTACCTGCTATTAAGTAGTTACGCAGCAAGTTACGCGGGAATATCAAGCTGTTATTTTGCATACGTTTGTCAAAATACAAAATGTTAATGATCAAGAGAATTTGAAGCATTTTATCGATCACTTTCACTTTAGAGTCGAAATATTAAGGATTTAATTATGCTGATTTGTTTTAGTACATATTTAAAAAGCTAAACTAACAGCGTGCACCGACTTTGTTCCGATATGAAACCTGCACCCTTTTAATTTTGTGGCGGGATTACATATTTCCATTACGTGGCTACATGTCTAGACTATTGAAATGTCACTTTATTGTTGACCAATTTTCAAATACACAAGTCTAAATGTATGCAAACACATGCCCTATAAATCAGAAAACAAAACGCCATCTAAAGTATCGGTATTTGTTTTTCCTTTTGAGGTCTTTAAACGCTTGTTTTGTTTTGGTGTTGGTCTTTTCCTTTTTACCGGTTCTCTTACCATATTGGTACAGGTATTTTGTTGTCAATGCGATCCAATATCTCTGTTCGCCTCTATAATTCTATATCTAAATAAAGTATATAGTAGCCTATTGAATTAACACAAAAATGATGTTCATATTTGCAGCAGTATATTTGCATAGTTGAAATATAACTAACATAGTATATAGAAATATAACTAACAAGTTACATCGACCCCGATAACAAGTGTATGTATACATGTGTGTATGAACAGTTTTGGATAAAAGTGTTGGCTATAATGCCCTAGGTATACACTGTAGGCCTATACAAAAGTAAAAAATAGCCTGACCCCTTTTGTGTTTCATTTGAATGGGCCCCACAAAGCTTAGCTTCCAAGCAACCATATCACACAGCATTGCAACTGTAATAGCGTCCTCTTTTTATGTTCGTACTGCTAAATTGCTTTTGCCTTTTAAGCAGCCTGGAGCAGGCTGTGGGCCCAGCATGGCGTTAATGCTCCACTGATGAGTGCACACAGCAGCAGCAGCTGGGAGGGAGGTGCAGTAGTACCTGGCCCTTTTGATTTGATTTAAAACTAGGACAATAGAGACCATGGGAGGAGGAGCAGATGGGATCCACAGTGACACTCTGTATCCATTCCTAAGGCCCCTGTGCAGAGATTAACACATACTGTATACTGCCGGGCACGATCACACAAGACCTGCACTTGACATGGTCATGTGTGTGTCTATTTAGGTCATGGGTGTTTAGGTTTGTAAAGGTGCAAAGGTGGCGCTATTTAAAAAAAATATTTCTCCTTACGAGATTGACCTAGACTCAAAATTCTTTCATCATATTAATCTCTAAAATCAGATGCATCTTTTTCACCTTGGTCTTCTGCTCTGAAAATGTTTACTTTTCCTACAATTTCATAGAAAAGCCAAACGTCCACAGTCTCAACCCATTTTGCCTATATGACCATTTTGTTATTATATAACTACCATACGGCTATTGTTAAAATGTGTGCTCTTGATGTTGTGTGCTTATCAATAGACATTTTCACCAAGTGAATGAGGCTGCACGTAGTTCAGGAATGTCAGTGGCTCAACGGGATAATGCCGTGTACTGGTGATCCTTAGGTTGAGAGTTTGAATACTGATTAGAGCATTATGAACAGGCTGAACATGACATTCTGTCATCGCCACACATTTAAGAAACACAACATTGAACAGCACCTGAAATTCATCAGGCAATCAACATTCCGGCTCATTAGTTTCCAAGAATCTGACTGCCAAGACACAGTATGGCATTAAAGGGAACTTTTCATTAACCATTTTTCCTTCATAATTAACCCTGTCATATTTATACTTCTTCCGTTAGTGTTCTTGACTACAAATGTTTAATTTCCCCAGAATTTCAAAGATTTTTCAGGTGTATGATTTGAAGAAAGCCCTTAATTCACTCGAGAAATGTGTGCTTTGAGTTTTCTGGATGTTGTGTGCTTATCAATAGAAATTTTGACCATGTGAATGAGGCTGCAGTTCAGGATTATAAGTGGCTCAATGGGATAATGATTTGTACAGGGGATCCTTAGTTTGAATCCCGATTAGAGCATTATGAACAAGCTGAACATGACATTTGGCCATTGCTCCGCAGCTCACCTGAAAGCTGAGGCACAGTATTGCATTTAGTGGAACATCTTTCCTTCATAATTATATTATTATCCGAGCATAATTATATTATGCTCGGACCCTGTTAATCACCGCATGCGGTTATATTTGTTTTTGTTATTGTGAGCCATAAGAACAAGAGAATAAGTGAATATATACATAGATATTTTTATTTTCTCCAAGTTACAATATTTCCTTCCAATCCTCATTTTATTGTTACCGAATGAATGCAAAATCAACAGCAACCTCTCATCGCCAAACACACACTAGTTACATTGACCACTGAAATTCTAATGAGGAAGAATTCACACTGCGCTCACTGTAGGAACATGGGTGTTTCAGAATTTCCTAGTCAGACCATCAACATATCCAAGTTTGCATTGTGCATTAAATATCTTGGCTGGGCAATTTTCCGAATATGGCAGAGGCCTGATGTTGTTCAGAAAACTCGAATTGACTGTTGAGACTGTTGACTTGCCAGACAGTTTTGTAGTGAGAAACAGGATGTTCTGCCAAGCCTTGTTGAGGACTTGGGTCATGCACAATCAGTGCAGGCTAGAGTGCGGGCAGGTAGCCGGGTAGGTAGGTAGACAGACAGGTAAGCCATGAAATCATTATATTAGGGCTGAATTAAATAATTAGTCTGGCCTACTACAGGCCTTCAACAACCACAGATGCCGTCTTTTTTTTTTGCTGTAATCTTGATTTGATATATTGATTGCTGTCAGGATTTAAAGAGAATTTAAAGAGAAAAAATTGCCTATACCAGCTTTAATTGTTCTGTATCCGTCTATCCGGCTTTTGACCCTTTGTGACAGGAACGTCTCTTCAGAACCAGTTCAGTAATTGCCAATCTCTCCACAACCTGGTACAGTACTGTGACCGCTGCTGGGTCACCCACACCTCCTCCTCCACCCTCCTCTGATGATGCATCACGTGAGTGCCATGGCGGAGGACAGGAATTAGATGCCTGCGAGGATGTATTATGAAGCCGGTTCACAGGGGCGCACTCACATACGCCAACACACTAAGAGAGTAAATAGGCTGCATCGAGACAGTAATTAACCATCTGCCTGGTCTCGCATGCGGAGCTCTTAGTGGGAGTATACGGGGGTTGGAGGCGTAGCAACGCCACCTCTGAACACCTCTGGTCTCGATATAATACACAGAGCAGTTATGAGCTGCAAAGTAATAAAATAGGAAGACATGAGGCAGATAGAGAAAGTGCCAAACGGGTTTTAGACTAAATCCGTTCCGGTACCTTAAGCGAAAAAGCAACATAGGGAGGATTTATTTTTTGCTTTTCAAGTGTATGGTGTACCTGTTTCTGCCTACGTGCTTCTGGATTCATGTTTGAGGTGAATTGTGTTTGTGTGTGCACGTTGCATCTAGTGCGTGTGCATGTATGTGTGTGGCGGTGTGTGTGCGTACGTGTATGTGTGTAGGAGTCTTTCTCCTAAAATGGTCGAAGAGAAAGTCCAGCACAGCAATCATTAATTATACATTTTTGTTGGACCCATTCACTCTCCCTGGTATCTCCAGCCCTCTCCAACACAGATCCAGGTCTACTCTTCTCTTCTCTATGCTTTAAGTTATGTATCTAAAACATACTGTACATAAAATAGGAAAGAGGTTATACCCTGGGTAATAAAAAACTGCAATAAATCTGATATGCTCATCATCGGCTCAAACTCCACCCAGGTCCACAACCTTGGAATCGTCTTTGACCCACTCTCTCGTTTCTACCTCACGTCGGCTAGGTCGCAAAAAATGCCTTCTTCCACCTCAGGAGCGTTGCCCGCCTCTAGCCCTCCCTGTCCTCTGCCGCTCCTCAAACCCTCATCCATGCCCTCATAACCTCCAGACTCGACTACTGCAACCACATCCTCTATGGCTCACCTAACAAAATCTTCAATAAACTGCGCTGCCCGCATCCTCAAACCTCAAGCCGCCAAATATTAATCACCATCATAAATAATCTGGCCCCGCCCTACATCTCCGACCTCCTCCTCCACCACACGTCTACCTGTTGCCTCAGGTCCGTGGATTCAAACACACTCAGAACCCACAGGACTCAGCTTCAGACCTGGGCTTTCTCTGTGGCCGCACCCTCCCTCTTGAACTCCCTCCACAACCACATCAGACAGGTTAACACCCTCCCATCATTTAAACAGGCTCTCAAAACCTTTCACCACATAACTTATTTCCCTTCCCTCCCCTTCCTCTTTTGTTATCTACTTATTTATATACATTCTTATTCAATGAATTTCTATTTGTGTTCGCTCTGTAAAGCGTTGTTGAGTACCTAGAAAAGCGATATATAAATCAAATGTATTTTTATTATTTGTGTTTTTATCATGTGTTTATTGTCAGTCACGTTGTTTCTTTACATTGTATCTTGTTTCTTCTCTCATCGAATGGGGGTTCATATATGTGAAAGGATTACATAAAATGTATATTTCAAGCACCACAACGGTTTGTTACTCCTTCAACAGGCCAGGTTAAACAGAACTTAAGGCTCACCTCAGTTCTCCAGACCTGATTGTTGAAAGTAAACATCTGTGATTTACTGGTTAGGCAGCTTTAGTCATATTGCCCTTCTTTCAAAGGGCAACCTCAAAACCTTTCTTTGTTTGTCTTCCTTATTCATGTAAGAACAGAAATATCCTGTCTTCAGTTCGTTGGCTCTGCAGTAGTTTTCCATTCTGATGCAGGGAGAGGAGGTTCATTACGTTATCTTCTATTGTACTACTGCCCTCGGTTCTGTCCTTCTCCGTCTCGCTCTGCCTCAGTTTGGACTCATCTTCTTTTTTTTTGCATTTTGATTCTTTATGATAGAGTGAGATTGACAGGAAGGTATGGGAGAGAGAGAGAGAGGGGAGGACTTGCAGCAAAGGACCACGGGCAGGAATCAAACCTGTGTAGAATGGTGGTGTATTTTAGTGTCTCTCTGTGTTCACATTTCTAGTCTAGGAACAGGCCAGTGCCTCTCACACTGATACAAGGTGTTATTTCCAACATTTCGCCATTCAGTATGTCTCAACAAGGATGAACCAACCTGGTCGTCTGGGACATAGCCAGGGCCATACCTTATCAAGGGTGAGACTGCTTCTGTTCTCTTGTAATTCACGTTTCTTTATTATAATACACACCCCAACCCTTTGGTTCGGTGAAAAGGGGGCTGGACAGCCAAGGAACACGTCTCGAGACTGCTCCTCGACCGCATACACGATAGATTATTCAACCTCACTGTATTACATCTTGGGATAAACCGCCTATTCAACACTCTTATCCAACCTGTAAAGTTGCTGTGATCTCCACTTCAAGAATTACTACTATGTCGAAAAATACACAATGCAGAGTCTATAACAACAGTTTAGAAATAAGCTGAAATCTAACGCCCGGGACGCTGCGGTCAGGACTGAGCCTTTAGCGGTACACCCTTTATCCAGTGAACCACCGGGGCGCTCCAACTCATCGTTTTGTCTTCAAGAATTTGCTGAATCAAAGACGTGATGAAGTTCATCTAACAGATTCTTTAAAAGCGATATGTATGATTAAGTAAGCGTGAGCGTCATATCTGGAAAGCCGCAGGCTCCTGGAAAAATCCTCCGTGACCATGCACCCACCAAGCCTTCTTCCCTCCCCCACGCTCACCCCCATTGCACTGGTTCCATCTGATCAGGCTGTCAGCGCCGCCATCTCCCTCCACCAAGCCCACCCCCACCCGCTTTGCTCTCTTCCGCTTTATGCTCCATTTCTTTCATTTCACCTTCTCGCACCATTAATTACTTCAGCACCACCCTCTCCTTGCTCCTCCAAACACTCACAAGGGTCTGTTCTGCAGAGATTTCAAACCAATATCCTTAGTTACAGCGTCAGTAAAAAAGTCCTAGGTTATTGTAGGTTTTTGTAAACACATTGCTGGGTGATTTATGCTGGGTCAAAATTCTGGGTTGTTTGGGGCACTGTGAACACACCACTGGGTTGTTTGTGCAGGGTAAGGGGCTAATTCGCATGGTGATTATCTTGTTGGGTTATTTTGACCCAGCTGTTGGTTCGTTAATTTTCCCGCTATTTCATCGTTCCATGGTGGTTGTGGAACATTCTGGACATTGCTTTGTGGTCAGACTAGACCAACGGCAGGCAGCAGGATTTCATGGTAGGTTAAATGTGAATACTTATTGTTACGAGAGTGGCGTATGTGTGTGCGCGAGAATGTCTGTGTGTGTGTGTGTGTGTGAGTGACGTCAGCGAATGAGTCGACGAATGAGTGAACGAGCGATTGAGCGAGTGTCAGTCTAGGAGGAATTAAACAAGACCGGTTGTGTTTCCGAGTTACGTGTACTGTACTGTTGAATAAAGTACCAAACGCCGAGAATCCGTGCCCTTGTCTTCCGACCTATAAACAGACCCACTGCCGGTTATAGTGAAGGGTGTTACCCCCGAAAGGACATCGGCCCTGGAGGGAACGTCTCCCCTGTGCTCCCGGACTACGGTCTGAGAGCCAAGAAACAGGAAAGGTGTAACATTGGCGACCACGAAGGGACCCTCTCACGCAAACGGAAACGCAGTGGTGAGCAAAGAATGAACGGTGAAATAAACCGGAGAAGTTAGAAGAGACAAAAGAATAAGCGGGAAGCATTGTTTACCTGATTCAGCTAAACTAAAATGGCGGACGCTAACCGTCGTAGCCCGTGCAATCTCGGCTACTCAAAGTCCAACCCGTTCGTAACGATAAACGACGGTGATGTGGAAGAAACCATAGACAATATGAGTGAAGGAAATACAAGTTATTATGGACTTTCTAACGTGTTCCATCGTGAAGTGGAGCCTATTAGAATGAAGCATGCGGTGGCACCATGTGAGCTCATTCAACCCAAGTTCTCAAGCTGGAACCCCTTCATTAATTCCGAAGAGGACAGCTACCGTTTTCAATGCGGTGCGGCCAACAGACCAAGTGACTTTATTCCACAACCTGCTGCTATTGCAACGCCACATTCAAATCCCTTTTCTTCGGACCAGGAGAGTTACATCCACAGCACCCCCAAGATCGTTTGCCCCCCAGCCCCCACATGCCTGTGCACCACCTGCCCTTCTTCATCAAAGGATATTAACTATGGACATTCGCCGCAGCCAGGGCACAGTCGGACTATGAAGTTCAAGAGCTCTTTTCGCAAAGGTGAGCAACCAAAGTCACATCAGCCCTCCTCCGAGAGTGAGGATGACTATGATCATCGAGAAAGAGTCCCCACTTTGAGACCCGGACAGTATGATGGCACCACACCCTGGACAGAGTTCCTGCACAGGTTTGAGAGTTGTGCTAAAGCTAACTACTGGTCCGCAAAGACAATGGCTGTCCAGTTGAAGTTCTGCATGGTGGGTGCAGCCGGGGCCATCATCCACAGAAATCCCCGGTCCACCCAGTGGGACTACGTCCGCCTGGTGGAGGAGATAGAAACTGCATACGGCCCTTCCTCGCAGCATGCAGCTGCAGTAGCTATCGAGCTGAGACAGCGTGTCCGCAAACCGGGTGAGGCTCTCCATGTTTTGCGAGATGACATCTACGGGAGAGTGTCAGTAGCCTACAGCAACAGGGCTGATGCCGAACAGGACGCCATAGGAGTTGAAGTCTTTACTAATGCTCTAGGGGATGCAGAAATTGTACAAAAGCTTTTAGAGCAGCGCCCACAAACATTAGCCCAAGCCTTTGACATTGCCCATCGCTATGAAACCACAAAGCGAGCAGCATCATATGTCGCCGGTCTCATGCACTCAGGAGCCCGTGACATAGCTGAGCGCAGGCCCCGTGCTATGGTGATCAGAGAGTGAACCGACGAAGAGGAATTAAAGACGGCTAGAGCGCCCCCATCAGCCATCTTTAAACCTGCGTCTTCCAGCCACAGTCACACACCATATAGAGGTAAAAGCCCCAGAGACATTAAATGGGATGAGATTCGGTGTCACAACTGTTCAGGCTTGGGTCACATGAAGAGAAATTGCCCCTCACCAAGAAATGCAACTAGGGCTCTAACTTCAACCATGTCCCCTCAAAGCTCAAGGTCAGCTGTGCTTCACCTTAAGGCCCAGGGTCAAGAAATGAACATTCACATGATTGTGTACGAGCTAGAAGTGTGCGCTGTTTTGGACAGTGGGGCTCGGAAAAGTGTTTTTCCTCTGTGTCATTACAACGCCATTCATCCAGATGTCAGGCCTCCACTTCAGTCATCCATCGTAGAGACTCTGATCGGTGTTGGGCCTGGTGACATACCCGTGCTCGGCGAAGCTCACATCCCTGTCCAGATCAACAACCGTCAGGTGAGCGTCCTCTTCCTGGTTGCTGATATAGCTGGTGACGAAGCCCTGCTGGGCCATCCATTCCTGAGCCAGGCCCAGGCACGTCTTGATTTTGGGAATCAACGGATTGTGCTGTTTGGAGAAGAGGTGCCGTATTTCGATTCCAAAAACAAACCAACGGCGCACTCAGTGAGAGTGGCCCGGACGGTGGTGCTGGAGGCTGGGCAGGAGTTTGTGGTAAGAGGCAACATCCACCTTAAAGATCCAGTTGAAGGGGAATTGATGCTGAGCCCCACCAAAGGCTTTGTTGAAAAACACAGACTGTTAGTGGCCCGAGTTTTAGTGGAAGTTCAGCCCCATATGACCATGCCCCTCCGCATCTTCAATCCAGGCAACAGTGCCGTAACCATTAAAAAGGGGGCCATCGTGGGACTCCTCCAGCCGGTAGAGGTTCTGCAGCCTACGAACGCGGTTGCCCACAACCAGCCTGAACAGACTGTCAGCAGCCGCCCTCCGGTCCCCCAGCACCTACAGGAGCTCTATGCCCAGAGCTCTACTGAGCTTAACCAAGAGGAGCAGCTGCGGCTAGCTCAGCTGCTGTGCACCTATGAGAATGTGTTCTCCACAGGACCCACTGACCTCGGCAGGACCAGCCTGGTTCAGCATGACATCGTAACCATGCCAAGCCTCCCAGTCAAGCAACCACCACGCCGGATGGCGTTGGAGAAACAACAGGATGCGGACCAACAGATACAACAGAGCCTGGGGGCGGGGCTGGCCCGCCGCAGCAACAGCAGTTGGGCATCTCCCATAGTGATGGTAAAGAAAAAAGATGGGACGTACCGCCTCTGCATAGATTATAGAGGCCTGAATGACTGCACGATCAAAGATGCATATCCTCTGCCCCGCATCCAGGACACGCTGGACACCCTCTCTGACGCCAAGTGGTTCAGCACCCTTGACCTCGCGGCCGGCTACTGGCAAGTCGAACTGACCCCAAGAGCACGCAAAGCAGCAGCATTCTGCACCAAAAGTGGACTGTTTGAATGGAATGTCATGCCATTTGGACTGTGTAATGCCCCGGCGACATTCCAGCGCTTGATGGACCGGGTGCTGGCCGGAATGCAGTGGGAGACCTGCCTAGTGTACCTGGACGACATCATCGTTTTGGGCAGCGACGTTCCGCAGATGCTGCAGCGGCTGGGCCAGGTTTTCAGTCGTCTCGACCAGGCCAAACTGAAGCTAAAACCATCTAAGTGCTGCCTCTTCCGCCGCCAAGTAGCCTACCTGGGTCACATCGTTTCAGAGAGCGGTGTGGCCACTGACCCCAACAAAGTCCAGAAAGTGCAGGACTGGCCAACACCGACATCAATCCAAGATGTCCGTCGCTTTGTGGGCCTTGCATCTTACTATCGGCGGTTCGTTAAAGACTTTGCTTCCATTGCAGAACCTCTCCATGCCCTGACCAAGAAACATGCCCAGTTTCGCTGGTCTGAGGAATGCCAGGCGGCATTTAATGAACTTAAAGGCTTGCTAACGACCGCGCCAATCCTGGGCTACCCACTCGACCAAGGCAACATGATACTAGACACAGACGCCAGCGACGTCGGTATCGGCGCTGTTCTCTCGCAGGTTCAGCAGGGTGTGGAACGTGTGCTAGCCTATGGAAGCCGCAAGCTGTCCACAACTGAACAGAATTACTGTACCACACGGCGAGAACTGCTAGCCGTGGTCGACTTCACGTCACACTTTTGCCAGTATCTCCTAGGGCGGCGCTTCACGGTGCGCACCGACCACAGCAGCCTTCGGTGGCTAACAAGGATGAAGGAGCCTGAGGGACAGCTCGCCAGGTGGCTCGAGAGACTTGGCGAATACAACTTCGAGATCATCCATCGCCCTGGCCAGCTTCACGGCAACGCAGACAGCCTCTCCCGGAGACCCTGCCGTCAGTCCTGTCCTTGTAAGCTCCCCAGCCCATCTCCTCCTCAGTTGAACATCAGTCACCAGGCTGTGCAGTGCAATTTGGACTCTGACATCAACCAGGCGATGCTGAGTCCAGTGGGGGTAGAGAGACACCCAGCTCCCGCAGAAGCAAGTCTAGTGGGGGTAGACAAGGCCCTGCCAGCTGACTCTAACAACTTAAAGTCCCCCGAGGAAATATACCTGACTAAGTCAAAAGAAAATGAACTGTTTGGTGGTTGGTCCCTGGAGGAGCTGCGACAAGCCCAGGAAGACGACGCAGACATTGCACCCATCAGAACCTGGTTGGAAACCAGCGGAGAGCGTCCTGCATGGGTAACAGTCTCACCATGCAGCCCAGCCACAAAGACATATTGGAGCCAGTGGAAACGCCTCTACATCAGAGACGGAGTGCTAGTTAGACGCTTCTACTGCCTGGACGATACCCAATTCTATCCACAAGTAGTGCTGCCCCGCACCTTCCGGCCAGACATCATGAGACAGATGCATGAGGGACAAGTTGGCGGACATTTTGGTGTAGAGCGCACGGTAGCTCGGCTGCAAACCCGATACTTCTGGTACAGAATGAGGGAGGACGTCGCCCTGTGGTGTAACACCTGCACCAGCTGCGCATCAAAAGCCAGGCCACGGAAGACACCACAAGCCCCCATGGGCACTGTTCGAGTCGGAGCGCCTATGGAGCGCATCGCTTTGGATATTATGGGGCCACTGAATGAGACTGAACGCCACAACAGATATGTGCTGGTAATACAGGACTATGTTACAAAATGGGTCGAAGCTTTTCCCCTACCTAACGAACAAGCTGTAACTGTGGCTGAAGTGCTCGCCTCCGAGTGGGTGTGTCGCTATGGAGCCCCGCAGACACTGCACAGCGACCAAGGCCGGAACTTCGAGTCTGAGGTGTTCCAGGAAATGTGCAAGCTGTTCGGGATCGACAAAACACACACCACACCTTTCCGTCCTCAGTCCGATGGGCAAGTTGAAAGGTTCAATGCCACTCTGCAAAAGATCCTGGCCACGACAGCCGAGCGTTGCCACTGGGATTGGGACCTCATGATTCCCTACGCTGTCATGGCCTACAGAGCAACAAAGCACAGTTCAACTGGTTTCACCCCGAACTACATGATGTTTGGCCGGGAAGTGAGTGAGCCAGTAGACCTTGTATCCGGCCTGCCGTCGGACCCTGAAGCAGCTCCCTCGGCCCCTGAGTATGTCCAGCACCTTCGAGAGCGACTGGAGCTGGCGCACCAAATCACCAGAGATGCTCTCGGAGAGTCTGTGGAACGTGCAAAGAGACAATATGACAAGAACTGTTGCCGCACACATTACAACGTTGGTGATGCTGTGTGGTACCTCATCAAAGGAACAAAAAAATTCAAGAACAGAGTGAGGAAGTTCCTCCCATCTTACGAAGGGCCATTCTTCGTTCTGGGTCAGTTGGACGACCTGGTTTATCGAATCCAGAAAGGGCCAAAGACTAAAGTAAAGGTGGTTCACCACGATCAGCTAAAGCCTTATCGCTGCCGGGACCCACTGGACAATACTTGGGCCCTGGAGCAAGCCCAGAGCTGGACACCAATGGAGGTGTCACCCCCAGACGACGTAGCTCCTGCTGACACTCTACTGGGTCTGCCCCAGCTCTTCTCCAACACTGATGACAGCTCCAGCTTTCCCTCATCAGATCCAGCTGTGGACATCCCTGTAGCTGCTGCTTCTCACCTTGACTCCGTTCCTGTGGAGTTAAAGGACAGTGGGGGTTGTGCGGCGGTGCAGCACCCTCAGAGCCCTCGTTCTCAAAGGCCCCAGCGCAGGCGTAGACCACCGACTCAGTTTGGTGAGTGGGTGGCTCACTGAGCGCCCGGCTCACTGAGCGCCCGTGTTCATGGGCAGTTCCAGGACTTTAAGGGCAAATGTTTACAATGTTTAAAAACAATAATAAGTTGCTTATTGCTTATGTTTTGTATTTCTCTTGGTAAAAGAAATATATATATGTTTGATACAAAGTCAACTGTTATAGGCTCTTCCAGCAAATTGTTAGTTTCTATACTTAAAAAAAAGAAAGAAAAACTTGACGTAATGCTTGTTGTATGCACTATGGGGTAAACTGCATTTGGTTCTGCAGGTTTGCATTTTTCTGTTAATATTTTGAGTAATTACAGAGAACTACTATTATCCTTAAAATGCTAATTATATCTTCTACTCGTAGTCTGAACGATGGGTATTGTAATGCCTTTTCAGAATTTGTTCTGCTCAACTGTAATATGTGCACTAAACGCAACACACTGTTCAATTCTTGCCTTTGCACTACAAGCTACACTTTATCGTCATTCCTCTTAAATCGACGCCTACTAGTTATACTGCACCCTTTGAACTAGATTGAATGTGTATGGGGGCTGTATATCTGTATGGACATGTTGGTGTATTATTGTGCTGGAGTGAAAAATCAGTTTTGATTGTCATCCAGAGTGGGGGTAGTGTTACGAGAGTGGCGTATGTGTGTGCGCGAGAATGTCTGTGTGTGTGTGTGTGTGTGTGTGTGTGTGTGTGTGTGTGTGTGTGAGTGACGTCAGCGAATGAGTCGACGAATGAGTGAACGAGCGATTGAGCGAGTGTCAGTCTAGGAGGAATTAAACAAGACCGGTTGTGTTTCCGAGTTACGTGTACTGTACTGTTGAATAAAGTACCAAACGCCGAGAATCCGTGCCCGTGTCTTCCGACCTATAAACAGACCCACTGCCGGTTATAGTGAAGGGTGTTACCCCCGAAAGGACATCGGCCCTGGAGGGAACGTCTCCCCTGTGCTCCCGGACTACGGTCTGAGAGCCAAGAAACAGGAAAGGTGTAACATTATTTACTTATATTTTCAATGAGTTTTGGTAACAGCATGAACTTTACATCACTTCACACTTTAGCTCTGAAATAAACAAACAGATTCATATTAAATCCAAGATTTAAATCAGCATTTATTGGCTGGCCTGCAAGATCGAACTGCTTTAACAATCGCTAATCATTAGCCGACTAAAAGCTTATATCGGCAGCATTTTTTTATATTGTATTTAATGTTTAGCGTCTCCTGGTTTAATGTTTCAATTGTATTGAAGGACAATTCCCGTATTTTGGTTTCTGGTTTGTCTATGATGAAATAGAGTGGTTAACGCCGAAATTTTTAATATTGGTCCTGTCTCGGGTATTTGGCTAATTTCGAACCGGAAACGGAAAGGGGGGCTGGTTGTAGTCTTTTCGCTCGGTTCTCCGTCTCAACAGTAGGGCTAGAACCGAGCGAAAAGACTACAACCAGCCCGCCTTTCCGGTTTCGGTTCCGGTCCGGTTTCTGTTTCAATGGATTTACAAAATGCCAAATAAAACACGACAGAAACTGTATTTCGCTATGACACTTGATTAGGAACATCCACGAACACCACTAACCACTCGGTGAGTTTCACATTTCTGAAAACGAACGTTTAGGGTAGGTTTATGAATGCCCATAGCCAACTGTTGTGAAGCAGGCAGGGGCGTTTCGAAATTAGCCAAATACCCTAAGACAGGACCAATATTCAAAATGTCGGCGTTAACCACTCTATTTCATCCTAGACAAACCAGAAAGGGGGCTCAATGTTCAAAATGCCGGAATTGTCCTTTAATGTCTCACTAACAGTTAGCTTGCTAGCTAGCTACCCGTAAAGTTAGTATGCAGTTAGCTCGTGAGTAGCTACGGTTGACTCGCTAGCTAGCCGTAGCGCTAATAGCTGGGTGAATGGTTGACTCGCGGGCTACCTGTTATGGTCATGGACATGCAACCTGTACGTTTTGCTTTACCAGTGTACAAGTTATACAAACAACATTAACTGATTGATGTTTAATTAACAGGTGGGGACCAACATGGTGGAGTACATTCATCAATCTGAGAGGAGTTAGCCAAGTCCTCATATTCTGTGGCTCGGAGATGATTTTAAGACAAGTCAAGCATATTTGAGGGAGGCTGTAAAATACTTTAAAAAATGCACATTTACAGTGGTACAATTGTGTTTGTATGATTATGTGAAATTATTTTACATTATTATATTTTGTTTATATTTTATATTTGTATCCCTATACTAAATGTACGTATGAAAATATAATACACATGCAAAAATAACTAAATGTAAATATTAGATATAGAGAGAGAGCAAGGCTATGAGATAAAAAATAACCCAGTTAATGGGTAGTATTTAACACAACAATATAGTTAATTTCACCCACTAGATTGGGTCAAATTAACAACCCAGCATTCTGGGTTAAAAGATGTAACCCAGCACTTGGGTCAAATCAACCCAGCATGTGTTCTGTCCAATAGTGACCCAGTAGCTGGGTTAAGGTTGGGTTATTTTTTAACCCAGCAATTTTTACTGTGCACTGTGTACATGACACAATCTGCCATCTGTTATTAGGCCTGTTCAAATTATCCCAATCGGAGGTGATATTATGCCACCAGGTGTCAGTGTGATTAGCCATTACAAGCCGTTTGAAAATCGAATAAAATTTTCGGTATGCTGGTGGACTGATCTATGCAGCGTACACCTATGCTAGGTGGACACGCCCACTTGTGAAAACAGGAAAATTACGATTTTCAACCAGCTTGTAATTGCTAATCACACACACCTGGTGGCATAATATCGCCCCTTTAACCAGCTTCTTCATACTTAAACCCGTAACAGGGACAGCTGCTATCCCGGTATTAGAAGCCTTTAACTACGTCAGTTCCACCTGTCTGGTTAAGCGACCGATTGAGCATGATGGTGACGATGATGAAGATTATGTCTTCATATATAAATATCACAAAAGAAACTGCTACAATGCGAAAAAAATAATTCTTTGTAAATATCACAAAAGAAAAAAATGCTACAATGCAAAAATCTGGAATTAGTAGGAATATGTCGCTGGACCATTTAAATGTACTACATGATGTCATTTCACGAGACCAGTACCTGAAATAAACATTCAAACAATATATTTGCTGTGGTTCATTTGTATTGAATCTCCCTTCTAATATTTGAGGGAGCAGACGGCTTAATCACTCTGCGTCTTCACCATCGACGGGGCAGAGAGCAGCAGGTCCACACATGTAGGGTTCTCCTAACTGGCTCGTTTCAACGCTGGTCCCACTCTCGACCCTGTCTCCTCCAAACTGCAATTAGGTGTCTGAGCGTGGCTGTCTGCCAGGACCAGATGGGGCCCAGGGATAATGAAAGATGCACTCCGGTCGGCTGTTACAAAACTCATTAGCAGGGAGAAAATGAGACAAGGTTGCTCATTGCTTTAAAGAAGAAACTTTTAAGGGGGAGAGAGAGAGAGAGAGAGAGAGGGAGAGAGAGAGAGAGAGGGAGAGAGAGAGAGAGAGAGAGAGAGAGAGAGAGAGAGAGGGAGAGAGAGAGAGAGAGAGAGAGAGAGAGAGAGAGAGAGAGAGAGAGATTATAAAAGGCATATTTACATCGAAAACATTGCATGCTATGCAATATGTTTCCCAAAAACTGCCTTCCAATATTGTCTCTCTTTTATCTTCCCAGTTAACATTAAACATGCAAACAAGGACTCAGATAAGAGTGATGGCTTTGGAAGAAATACCCACAACCAATCTAACCAGCCACAAACAATCATTTAATATAGGGGGACACATTTGGGGAACATCTCTGAGAAATTGCTTGCTACCAGCAATACTCCAGGGAGTTTACTGGTGTATACTTAGGACCCTGTGCTCTCTCTCATCGTACCAGATTATTGTAAAAATACCTGTTTATTAACACCACTTAACATGAGGACACTACTCCATTTAGAATGTAAAGTGATCAAGAGTCAAATTGTGGTATCAGTCATTTTTTACTTTTTTAACTTTAACCTTAAAAAGGTAGGTCTGTTATAACACAAAAGTTATAACTAACTAACTTTTATGAAGTTAGAAATTTGGTACGGTGTTTATCTTTTCGAGCCAATCAAAATGTCTGCGTGCCTGCATAAGGACACCTGCACACACAACCACACAGCAATCATAGCCTTCACCCTGCACACAGACGGCTAATGGCTCAGAGCGGACGCAGACAAAGACAACTCCCCGGTAATGAAAGCAGACATGACTCACACCAGGAGTGTTGCTTCCTGTAACCCCGATGACCAGCGAGGCAATCAGGGAAGTGATGAGAGATGGGCAGGGGGGGGGGGGGGAGTTTTGCAAGTGTACTGTTCACAAGAGCTAGCTCAAAGTTCATTTCACCCACTTTAAAATGAACTAGCTCACGTTCATATTTCACAATTTTGAATTTTTAACTAAGTTTACAGTCCCAGAAAATGAACTGTTCCCGTACATCTCTTCATCTTATATTCTATTGTATTACCCATCCACCCCCATCCCCCATATCATTGCCACTGCCCAACGCTCAGAACTCTCCTCCACCGCTCAGCTTTGGGCTCATGAGCATGGTTAAGATGGTTAAGATGGTTAAAATGGTTAACGCTAAAATGGCTGACTGTTGACGCTCAGATCGGTGAGACGCGGTGCGTGTATGATCTCATGAAACACGGTCTCAGGGTGTTTCCCCCTGTTTTCTCTTTGTGCCTGATGTAATCTCAGGCTCTCACTAAATCATCAACAGTGAGAATTCCCCCAGTTGCAGTGGTTGCTTGTGGGAGTTGGAAAACTCAAAGTAGAAGGAGGTTGGGTGTGGGGGGTGGGGGGGATTAATCTGTGTCGGTAAAGCTCAGATCTCCTCACGGAGGGGCCGCAAGCTTCACACTCCGACACGCATGCTCATATTCAGCTACTAGCGCAATCACAGATGAACACATACCAATGCACAAACAAACACACAGGGCTGTTCCACGGAGAAGATCCGAACAGTGTCTACCCTATGGTTAGATATTTCGCCGTGCTTTGCATTCCTGACTCTAGACGCATAAAGAGTAGGCAAAGGAAGGGAAACCCCTAGCGAAAAGGAGAACAAAAATGAATAATGAACAGGGATTCGGCTGCTTGTCTCCCGCTGCACACTAGTTCAAAGCCTGTGAGGCCATAAGAGGCAAAGCAGACACACGCCCCTCCCGCTAAGATTTCTCAGTTGGATGGCTCTGCAGAGTTGAGCTGTGCTCTACTGGCTTCTACTCTGCTGCACTAGGCTCTACTGGTCTGGTCTATGCTGCACTAGGCTCTACTGGTCTGGTCTCTGCTGCACTGGGCTCTACTGGTCTCTACTGTGCTGCACTTGGCTCTACTGGTCTCTACTGTGCTGCACTAGGCTCTACTGGTCTCCACTGTGCTGCACTAGGCTCTACTGGTCTCTACTGTGCTGCACTAGGCTCTACTGTGCTGCACTAGGCTCTACTGGTCTCTACTGTGCTGCACTAGGCTCTACTGGTCTCTACTGTGCTGCACTAGGCTCTACTGATCTCTACTGTGCTGCACTAGGCTCGACTGGTCTCTACTGTGCTGCACTAGGCTCGACTTGCCGATACTCTGCTGGCCTGTGCTGAGCTGCACTGTGCTGGGCTAACTGAGGCATAAAAACCATGTCAGGAGCGATGAAGATGTTAGAGGATGGTAGAGGCTGTGATGGGGAAAGGCTCAAGTTGGCTGTGGATGGGGGTTGCTCACATGTGCACGCAAGCACCGATACACAAACACACACAGAAACGCACACACATGCACACACACACGCGCACACACACACGCTCGCGCACACACACACACAGACAAACGCACACAAATACAAACACATACACACGCACGCACACAGATAATTGATCGGTGCCCCTGGGGTCCGATTGTACAGTGGAGGTCCTAGCCGTGCTCAGGGCGTGGGGCTTGCTGGTGTGCTGTGTTGATGCTAACTGAAGTTAATGACCTTCCCGGCACCCGGCGTGCACAGGGCCGGTCTCAGGCCAGCCAACCGCCGAGAGGCCTGTCCAATGGGATCAGTTCTGCTTCCAAACACCGAGATTCATACCAGCAACACTGGAAACAAGCACGCGCAGACTATGGCATCATCTTTTATATCATTTGCATTTTGCTCCAAGGTCTCCGAGACGTTTTCAGAGATATCAAAAGGAGCAGAAGCTAGCAGGCGTCTGCTCGCTCTGCTGAGTGAACATTCATCGTTCTGCCGCTCCTGATTTCTTTCCTTTCTTTGTTTGCTGAATATAATGTACAATAACGTTCAAATGTAGTGTGTGTGTGTGTGTGTGTGTGTGTGTGTGTGTGTGTGTGTGTGTGTGTGTGTGTGTGTGTGTGTGTGTGTGTGTGTGTGTGTGTGTGTGTGTGTGTGTGTGTGTGTGTGCGTCCGTGCGTGTCTACGTGTGCACACGCTGATGTGTGTCATGTCTTGATAAGATGCATCACAACGCTGGTTGGTTGGGCCCATGGAAGACTTCTAGCCAAGAGTTAACAAGCCTTTCCCCGAGGACTGTATGTCTCCCACTTTCACCAACTCCCTCCACCTATCGCAACCGACTCGCCTCTAAATCCCAGTAGTACTTCACTCCTCTTGCTTTAAAGTCCTCACCTGAGAGCAGGGATCTCTGGGGGACTGTAGCTCAAGCGTTTCCCGAGGTCTTACACAGAAGAAAGCCGCTGGAATCAGTAGCGCTACAACAAAGGCGTCAGCTACGTCGTCCTTTGAATTCTTTCCAACCGTCTTAATCCAGAAAAAAATAATGCTTTTTCATAAACCTCAAAGTGATGGATACACACCAACTACACACCCACACACACTACTTTCCATTTCAATGAACTCTGCAGACTTTTTACAGAGTGGGGACTATTCTCTAAGAGGTAATAGAAAGTAAGGTGTTGGTTTTGTTTTAATTTCCCTTAATTTCTCTCTCTCTCTCTCTCTCTCTCTCTCTCTCTCTCTCTCTCTAAACCAAAAGTGGCAGTGATGTGGTGTGTGTGTGTGTGTGTGTGTGTGTGTGTGTGTGTGTGTGTGTGTGTGTGTGTGTGTGTGTGTGTGTGTGTGTGTGTGTGTGTGTGTGTGTGTGTGTGTGTGTGTGTGTGTGTGTGTGTGTGTGTCTGTGGCCTGATTTAGGCTTCAGTCCCGCCACAGTGAACACTTAATGACTCGCATTGATGCAGGCCTACCTCTCCCAGCGTCCCGAGCCCTGGAGTGGGGTCCTCGGGGAGGAGGGCCAGGCTCATTGGGAGATGCCACAGGAGGTGTGAATGTGACTCGTTCACACTGTTTAGTCTTCGAGCAGACGTTATTAGCCACGGCTGCTCGCAGGGAGATCCGACACGTGTCAGCATAAGTAAGGTACCTGGGTGAAGGATGCCTACCGTTGGCTGTGGACATGAGGACTCAAACCCCAGCGGTGTGGTAAGGGGAAAAAGGTGAGGGCAGGTCGGGGTGCCCTGAGAGGGAGGGGCCCTAGACGGGGCCCTCGACATTTAAATAAGTAACCATTTATCAGTGGGTCATGAAATAGGCAATTTTCCCTTAACATTTTTAATTAATGATTAAAATTGTAGATCAAAAATTTTTGATCAACAATTGAGATGAAAAGGGACCTACAGGGGGAGGAAGGGGGATGGGGAGGGGGGTTGGGAAACCCATGGCACTGACCTCATTAAAGTGGGCCTCCTCGTCACAGTTGTCCACCACGCGGCTGTAGAAGGACAGCCCTGCGAGACACAGGAGAAGAGGTTAAGAAGAGTTTCAACAGACAGCAAGCAGGCCGTTACAGTTAATGGATGTGAAGAGGCTGTCTTGGACGGATGTGTGAGCGGCGAAGCGTTTAGCGCTGAGGGAGCCCCGGGGTGCTGTTACACTCAACGCTCACTTCCCCTGTTTTCAAAAGTTCAAAATGCTCAAAACAGGCCCAGTTTGTTTTAGAGCCGCTGTCTGCATCCGTTCAGGTTTGATAGCAGTGGCGTACATCAGGGTTTCCCCTGATAGTCCGCCATGGATGATTCATGCATGTGGTAGAAAAGATAAACAAGAAGTGATAAAGGACAGGGCAAGAGAGAGAGAGGGAGAGACAGAGAGATATATATAGAGAGAGAAAGAGAGAGACAGAGGAAGAGAGAGACAGAGACAGAGGAAGAGAGAGAGAGAGAGAGAGAGAGAGAGAGAGAGAGAGAGAGAGAGAGAGAGAGAGAGAGAGAGAGAGAGAGAGAGAGAGAGAGAGAGAGAGAGAGAGAGAGAGTGTAAACATTCAAATAAATGAACAAAAGTGATGTTATTGCAATATGCATTCAATCCGAATAACGCCTGTGTTATCACACTGTCAACATTTCAATATATTGCACATTAACTAGGGCACTAAGGGGTGTGTGTGTGTGTGTGTGTGTGTGTGTGTGTGTGTGTGTGTGTGTGTGTGTGTGTGTGTGTGTGTGTGTGTGTGTGTGTGTGCGTGCGTGCGTGCGTGCGTGCGTGTGTGTGTGTGTGTGTGTGTGGTTTGCTTTTGTATGTCCAAGGCATTGTGTTGGTGCTGATGCCTTGCTCAGTTTATGTTGACAGCTGATCCTTAATGGTGCACATGCAAATAGACGAGCAAATAGAAACCGGCGTTGGTTTATCACATGGTCTGCCCACAGACGCATGCACACGTAAAGAAGGTCATAACAGCACCTGTCAGTGGGATAGTTGATGAAACAGGAAATGAATACATACTGCCTTGCGCGTCAGGGCTGCTGTTGTGCCCTTTGTTTTGTCTTTTACAGTTTGTTTGGTTTCCCTCCCCACACATACAGATTTAACGACGAGTGCTTTAAGCACAACGGTGTTCTTAGGTACTTTTTGTTGATATGTGCTTGAGTTTACTAGAATTGTTCATGGCTCAACCATGTTGGTAAAGTCCCCTTTGTAGTGACCCTGTATCAAATCCAGCCTTTTCTCCACGTAATTGCATCGCCGGTTTCAAGCCCAGGTTTTGGGACGGAAAGAGGAAGAGGCCCATTGAAAGGAAAAATTTTATTCCAATTTGCCTCTTCAATGAAATGAATTCCCCTCGATCCCATCCTCTCTCCTGTCAAGGTTGAACCCACAAGAACTCCTCTTTTACAAAGCAAAGAAATCCTAATCAGCTGCTTATTTCTAGCAGTAGTCTGTATAATGTGTTCTGTCGGGCTGTGCCCACACAGAGACTTTGGCATCCCGCTTGTGTTCATTCGCCCTCGCAAAGACAGACGTTTACATAAGCATACGTCTCATTATGTAAGCCATGTGACAGGTCCCTTTCCCTTTGGCTATCCCCTGTACAGGTGACCGGCAGATGGAGAAATAAACTGTCTGGAGATGGTGGCCGCAGACTTAACAAACACGGAAAAAATAAATAGGGAAAAAATAATAATGATGAGTGAGTGGAGTGGTAGACATATTGCCCTGTGAGAAATCCCCATTAAGCTGTAGAAGAGAAGAGGGGTGGGCCAGGGCTGCTCTCTAAATCCCCTTCATTTCAAAGGGATTTCAGGGGAGCGGGTAAAGGTTAACCCCTGAAAGGTGCCGTTTCAAACATCAATACAAGGTCTTCGTCCTGCGGCGCTGAGCACCTTGGCTTACATTTTTTATTTCAGTACTTCCTCTTTGACTAGTTTCCAAGGCGCAGAGAAGGGACTATATAACATGGTCTATATACAGCATCCGGTTTGATGAGGGCCACGAGGAATCCACAGATAAGTCCCAGAGCCATGACAGACGATGACTTTAAGAGATAAGACAGATTGCCTGAAGAAAGGCATAGGATTCAGGACATCAAGCAGAGAGGGACAAGGAAACAGGATGAAGACTATGGACAGAGAGACGAAGAGAGGCACACTCTGGATGTCTGAATTAATTAAATCTTCGAAAAAATGTTTGAATTAGTTACGCTCACTGGATTATATATATATATATATATATATATATATATATATATATACACACATGACACAATCTACTGTAAGTCCTCTGAGATATTGTTTTAAACTATTAGAATCAATGTCGGAAAAGTGAACTTTTTGTTAATGTTTTCATAACACTGAAAGGAATGCTCTGATTAAAATCTTCTCGTGGGAAGGCAAAATCCAATTAAAATGCCTTAGCAGTGAGTTTGATTTACTGCAATCAGAAGCATTCACTAATAAAGACATGGCCTAACCTAGCCTTAACCAAACTTCAATAATTTCCTTTGAACACTAAAGTTATGACCCAACAGATTCTTGAAGTTAGACTTTCCATGTTCCCTTCAAGTCCTACAGAAGTAATATTTTTGGATACAAATTGAACAAGTTTTTTCATTTTCGTCTGAATATCTAAACCCGCAAATGGACGGACAGATGGACGGACCACAGAAGCACACACACACACACACACACACACACACACACACACACACACACACACACACACACACACACACACACACACACACACACACACACACACACACACACACACACACACACACACACACACACACACACACACACAGGAATCCCTCTTAGTGCTAAGTGCAGAGGAAAGGCTTTGATGGTGGTCTCCAGAGCAGAGACCTGGCCGGCAAGACACTCTAAAAACAACCAGCTATCCTCTTATTTATTCATTTTCTAAAACATTCATTTTGCAGACTTCAGACTCCTTGTGACTAAATGTTTTATTGCTGGCTTTGTCTTCACTATGCTCGGCCTTCACTTATATAAACCATATAATAAATATGTATATACTAGTCTTCAAGTCAACGCTCTTGCCCTATAATACGGTGAGATTGTAGTATAGTATCCTCAGCACAGCTTATTTCCGTTAATTTATATTCGTATAATTCTATTTATTCAATTCACATTGAATAATTCATTGCTAAATTCCATTATTTATGGTGTTCTGGTTTCATGAATGAACAGAGTAGCTAACAGAAGAGCGCATTTCTAGCATGAAAATCCTAAAATATTCATTCACATGTGGACACAAGGATGACGAGGTCCATGTACAGCAACTTCAGCAAGACTCAAGAGCGCAAATAACAGCGTCGAGCAACATGCTTAGATGCCGTCATGTAGGGAGGGGAATCCGTTGGAGGACGTGATGGGGAGGGGAGGGGAGTAGATTCTTGATTTAACAGTGTGTGACAAATCGAGAAATTTAGTGAGTCAGTCTGCCCGTAGCCCGTTGCTGCACCTCTCTGGTGTCAAACAATAGGGCTCTCCGAGGTGCTGAAATACTGCCCCTCCCCTCTTGCGTCCTATCGCTCTCTATTACACACGCACGCACACACACACACACACACACACACTCTCTCACACAAACACACACTCTCTCTCACACACACACACACACACACACACACACACACACACACACACACACACACACACACACACACACACACGCGCGCGCGCGCGCGCACACATACAGGCACGCTCATGCACACAATCGAAGAGACAGATAAACGTATTGACATATTTCTCTTGTATATCGCTGGAGAAGCCCTGGTGCTCTGACATTATTCTGGTCTATTCAGTAAGAACCAGAGAGATGGCCTCCACGTTATGACCGAGGAAGGAGAACGCAAAAAATCAGTGCCGGGTTCTGCAGGGAAAAACAGAGCTACACATTTTTTTAAATCAATACATTTACACATTGCAGGCCATTTGCCAGGGGGTTTAATGGCTGGAAATACGGTAGCACATAACTTAACATATTGTGCGGTATTGCAAAAAGAAAATGTTAGTTAATTTATTATTCAGATAGCCTAGTTAAAACCCCTCTCGCTCCTTGCATTGAAGAGCAGCCGTAGGAACGTCATAGCGAAGTGCGTTCACTGCTCATATCTGGAGGAGGAAGGGGGGCTTCTGAACTTTGTTTGCGCAGCAGTGAGCGCTGCGCATATTTCAAATAGTAAAGGAGAAGATAGCAACGATACATTACGAAGACACATTTTTGGAAAATCGTTGAAAAAGGAACATTCTGTACCTCGGAATGTAACTTTGGCGATGCGGTCCCCTTTGCCGCGAAGAAAGGAGACCTTCTTCAGATGAACCAATAAAGCCATTATTTAATCCGTGGCTGCTGATCAAATCGCTGTCTTTCTTCAAACTCTAAACTTGACTGTAGGATTGTCGTGGTGCTTGTCGGCGACTTCTATGTGAGCCTCCCGCTGCGCCCCGGTCCGGAGGAGCAGCCCTTGGTGTCCATGCTGGAGCTCTGCTGAAGTCTTCTCGTAAAGAAAGAAACGCTTCCAACCATTCATGAACTAAGTGCGTCCACGCATCCACTGCGTCTGCCGTGCGTTCACGAGGCTTCGTTGAGCGCATCAAGTCAGGGGGGGAGTGTTTGTGTGTGTGTGTGTGTGTGTGGGGGGGGGGGACTGTGATCCACGGGGGGCTGCCGGAGTGAGGGGGCGGGGGGCTGAGGGAGGATCATCAGGAGAAGTAAAGGACTTGACCATAAACATCGATTTTTATGTTTTCTAAAGAAAAGAATGCTCTCTGGTAAGCCGGTCCATTGACGCCAAGCATTTCTTTTTATCTCAACCTATAAGCGAATATACAGTAGGCTATATATTAGAAGGCAAAATGTGTATATATAAATATATATATTACACAAATATATTATATATAGGCGTGTGTGTGTGTGTGTGTGTGTGTGTGTGTGTGTGTGTGTGTGTGTGTGTGTGTGTGTGTGTGTGTGTGTGTGTGTGTGTGTGTGTGTGTGTGTGTGTGTGTGTGTGTGTGTGTGTGTGTGTGTGTGTGTGTGTGTGTGTGTGTGTGTGCATATATTTATTTTATACATTCAATGCTTATTACAAAGAGAATGTGGAGCTCCCGTTTGAATCGACGTAGAGCGGGACTCCATCACCAAGCAACTCTTTGTTGTTGTGTGAGCAGCGGATCAGAGGCAGCTCGTAGCTTGTCGTCCTAGTGTACAAGAAGGCTGATGACATGGTTCCCAAAGGAAACGGCACGGCGATCACAAAGCACAACGCAACCTACATCCCAACTACCCTGATGCCCGGGTGAGGCTCGGGAACATACGGGAGCAAGAGCCAGATCTAGGCCAGTACGACGCCGCCCTGCGTCTCCACCTCTCCAGCTCTCCACCTCTACATCTATCCACCTCTCCACCTCTCAACTCCACTTCTCCACCTCTCTCTCTCTCTCTCTCTCTCTCTCTCTCTCTCTCTCTCTCTCTCTCTCTCTCTCTCTCTCTCTCTCTCTCTCTCTCTCTCTCTCTCTCTCTCTCTCTCTCTCTCTCTCTCTCTCTCTCTCTCTCCACCTCTCCACCTCTATCTCCTCCCTCCTCCTCTCCTCACCACCTCTCCACCGCTCTCTCCTCCTCTCTCCCTCTCTGCCTCTCCTCCTCTCCACCTCTCTCTCCTCTCCTCACCACCTCTCTATCTCTCCACCTCTCCTCCTCTCCACCTCTCTTCTTCTCCACCTCTCTTCTCTTCTCCTATATTAATGTAGGCTGGATGGGGTATATTTAATAATGGACACAGTGATTTTGACGCAGCTGAGGCAACAAAGCAATCCATTATTTAACTGTTGTATTATTTATTTAATTGTTATACGCTGGACACGTCCCGCCTTCAGTAATACCGCAGTAGGTCAAGAGAGTCCCGCGTGCAGCACCGTGCTCCCCTCGGTCGGCCCCAACGCGCTGAGGACTCCCCGGGAGGCTCTGAGCAATCCACGGGACGCGGTGAAGTCTCCCGGGGAGGCGGGGAGCGGTGGAAGCGGTGAGGCCTGGAAGCGGTGAGGCCTCCCCGGGACGAGGTGAGAACTCCCCGGGAACAGGTTCACAGCCCACATCAATGTTGACGTCGACCGCCAGATGGCGCTCAAGACCTTCGGTCAGGTTAGCTGTGTGTTAAAATACTGTCTATCATGAGGAAACCTTCGGGACCTGTATAGTGAACCTTAGGGCAGGTCATTATATCTGTATCTTCGCAGCTGTCCCTGGAGCACCGGGCCCGGTGAGAGACCTGGTCCTGCATCCTGCCGGGGGAACCAAACCACATATCTTTGCGCAGGACCTCGAGAGGTAAGAGCCGATGTACAATAGAAAGAGGGTACAGGGTTTTAGGGCTGGTTCAACTATTTTATTCAGTCCACCAACAGTGAAATATTTAAAAGCTTTATTTATTTTAATATTGATGACCCTTACCCTAACCCTGACCATACAGCTCGGGAAAACCCAAATTTCAGTATCTCAGAAAATTTGAATATGGTGAAAAATATCAATATTGTAGTTCAAAGAGTGATGTCGGACCATGATGCAATTTCCATCCCCAGCCTCTACTGAATTATCTGGCTTTGACAATCAGTTTCTGCAAACAAAATGGATAGGCTTATGGAAACATGGATGGATGGACCAAAAATTATTTGGCGGGTTGTGAATTCAGTGCACCAGTTTTTAATGTTTTTTTAGATTGCCAAAAAATAACACAGCAAAGGGGAGCACATTTGCCACACACATTCAAGCCCTGACTCAAATGAACCACAGACCTTTTGTACAGTAGGCCTCGAAGCAGAAGACTAACTATAGTTAATGTCGAAATGTGTCTCCGGGCATGTGTCCAATATAGTTGGAGAATACCGCTTTACAATAAGGATACATAATGAGCCATTCCTATACATAAGTTAATGCAGTTACACAGTCTAAGCATTATTACAGTTTTTTTCAATTGCTTGAACACGTTTTGCAAAATTTGGCTCATTGTGTCAAAACTCAACACACAAGCAAATAAGACAACAACACTGGGAAATAAACCATTCACATCTATGTGAAATTGAAACTCGGCTATCGAAACCTAACAATTCTTTGTAAAAATGGCACTCTGATGTCAAAATGAAACACACTTGCATCATATGAATACACTTTCAGATCAGCAGCAACACATTGGTCTACTTTATATAAAACACTGCAGTCTTTCATGTTCACTGTTTTTATTCAGCACCACAGAGGGCACGTTTTCACCACAACCAAAAGAAATACTAAATACTGTATATTGCTCTACTGTACATTACAGTGCAGTAAATACAGTTTGAGCAAAAATAAATAAATAAATAAACCCTATTGTACTGTGAACACAGAAAAACATGGCAATTGTGCATGGGTGGGCTTATGGACCCTGCCGTCTGTTGGGGTCTGGCCATAGGATCTCATCAACATCACAAGTAATATTTTCTCCGCCGCAAAGCATCGGGGAAAATATTGCCTTGTGTGCCGAATCCATCCATGGATTGACCCTATGTTGATGTCTCTGCAGGCCTGTTCCATTGCCTGCAGAAGAGGCATGCGAGCATGAGGTTGGCGGTCATATACGCACCATCTCCAAGCCGAAAATAATTATTCTATGGGGTTTAGAAATGGTGTGTAAGGGGGCAAGTATAGGACTTCAAATTGATGATGGTTGGTGAACCAGTTGCAGACCAGAGCAGCCCGATGGAAACCAACAATGTATATGTGGTACTGATACAATGGCACATATTCAGCTGTAACTGGATGACACCAATACTGTATTGTAAATGTAAAGGACTGTAACACTTACCTGTACATGTTCACGTCGAAGTCCTTTGACCCTGACACTGTTTCTCTCAAATGGGACCCTGTACAATTGCTTCATGGTAATTTGGTGCTTTACCATGATGCGTCTGATATTGGAATTGCTCACTCGCTCTATGTTATTGAATACTTCTCTATCTGATACAGTCTGAGTAGAGTAGAAAGTAGAGAGTTGAAGACATACCTGTTTTCGAGTTGGAATGTCCTTATTATGGATGAAACTGTTGGTGTTCAGTTTTGGAAGAAAGTGTTTTCAGGTGTGTAAGTAAGTATTCTCAATTAACCAATGTGTTTAGGATTTTGAATAGATGTGTTTTAGCAATGGTACAATGAGACGTCATTTTTGAATTAAGTGTCTTATGTATGAAATACTGTGTAGTGTGCAGGAGCAAGTGTGTTGCAGAAAGGAGCAAGTGTGTTGCACAATTGCAACTAAAGTGCAAAGCAGCGCTTTTGTTTAAGGAATGGTTACATGTGTTTAAGGTATAGAAACAAAAACTTCAAGTTGTGTTGCTTTGGTCTAAGCATGTGTCTATAGTGTTCAAGCAATTGAAAAAAACTGTAATTAACCGTTAATTAATGGTCTTGCAATAATTTACGAAAGGTGTTCGGGTCTGTGGGACCCGTTTTCAGTTTTTTGCTTCATAAAAGTGATACAAATAATTATTTTTTTGAACTAAGATTCATTGGCACATTTTCTGTGAGGAACATAAATCAGAAAACATTTTCAAGGACCCCCCCCTGTATACCCCCCCATCACATTTATATTACACACAGGGTGTTCGGGTCCAGTGGACCCGGAGCTAGTTTAAGTGTGGAAATCATAGGTTCTGTGCACCCGCATTTTCCCTTTCTCCTCTGTGTGTGTGTGTGTGTGTGTGTGTGTGTGTGTGTGTGTGTGTGTGTGTGTGTGTGTGTGTGTGTGTGTGTGTGTGTGTGTGTGTGTGTGTGTGTGTGTGTGTGTGTGTGTGTGTGTGTGTGTGTGTGTGTGTGTGTGTGTGTGTGTGTGTGTGTGTGTGTAGAGTAAAGCAGGTGAATGGGCCCTTGGTGTGAGCACCCACAGTGTGCACCCACTGTTCCCGCACAAGGTTGCAACATTGGAGCACCCAACACTATCTACACCCATATTCCCACACATTTCACCCTCTGTCTTGCGGGAACCAAGCTTGGGGATCTGACACTATAAAAAATCTCTGTCAGCGTGGTTCCATACCACAACTGATCAAGATGGCAAAGCGATTCTCTGTTCAGACTGCCTTACAGTTGATATTTGAAGAGACAGAGGGTTTTGATGGTGATGCAGAGGAAACAGTTTCAGAAAGTGAGGATAACATTTCTGAAAATTCAGAGTCTGACACTGAGTTTGAAGAGGAGCATCAGCATCAGCCAGCTCCGAAACGTAAAAGACAAATACACAATATACATAATACATAATAATATAAAACACAATATACATGCAACCAGTGCAAAAAATACATATGCAATACACGCACAGTGAGACTCTGCCCCTCATGTGTGGTATAGACTGATATACGTATAATGGCTGTGTTCAAAGGCTTTAATGTGTTGTTCAGACAGATGTATGTTTCAATTTCTAATGATGTTGATAATTTCCCAGTTATGCCTGTTTTATGATGCATTTCCTTATTTTATTACATGCTAATACGAAAATAAACAAAAACGAGTGGCACCTCTATTCATAAATGTGATTTAACAAAGGCAAAGGGAACAAATTTAACATATGTGTTGTTTATATTACTTGCAATTGGGTTGAAGTAACCATTTGGTGAGTATTTTAAAAAAAAGTTAGATTATGTTGAATTAAAAGGCCTAAAATGCAATGGGTCCACCAGACCCAGCAGCACCTCCTGTGTAACAAAAAAACTAACCTATGAGGGTTAATGTTAATAGATAGGTAATTTCGGTACCCTTTTGTTTAGTGTTATTGAGACTCTCCCCTCACCAGTCTGGGTCTTACAGTGCTTTCTTGCTGGGTCAAGCTCAGCCTCCAACTCATTCAGAACTAGAACTGACGACCAGACCGAGAACACAACACCTATTTTAAAGTCACTGCATTGGTTGCTTATCATTTTACAATGGATTTTTAAAAGGATCATCCTAGATCCTTACTGGATGGCCATGCACCAACCTATCTCTCAAGATCTGCTGTTTAGATCGACCTGCTTGGTATGCCTCGTCATTTATTGCTTTAGTCTTTCAGTCTTATTCAATTTGTTCCCTTTTTTAAATAATTTTGCCATAGAACCTAATGAACAGCGGTTGATCTATGTTACCAAAAAATGTTATGCTCTTCCGGCATCAGAGCCGCTCTGGGTGACCGGGCGATCCAGGACGTCTTTTCCAGCGCAGCTGCGATCGAGGCAGAAGGGGGCGCTATTGTCCACTGCAATATAATGCAGCGGGCACAGTTGGGAAAGACTAGATATGACGAATCTATGCGACAATGTTATTGCCATGTCATCTTGGGCGTTGACACGCTTCATGTAAAGAGTAGTATTGATCAGAAGGTTTCAAGTATTGATTAGACAATCATGTGCTGAACGTTTATATATTCGTCATAGGCCTTACATTTTTAGCATGCAATATATGAGCCATCACAATGCTGAATAAGGCCTTAACTATTTGATGGAAAGCTAAATAAGGGCACAATTTATGAATAATAATAAAATATTAATTCATAGAGAACTAATAAATCATTTTGGGGTTAGCGTCAGCATCATTTGACGACAATAAGCCCAGCGAGGCCACCAGATATATTGTAAATGTTGTTCTCCATCTGGTGGTTCCCACTGATCTGTGTACATTATCGTTTTTCTGGGTTGTTTTGTGGGCTATTTTTATTGTTGACTTAAAGCAAATGTAAAGCAAACTTAATGCAAAATCAAGTTTACATAATCCAACATTACCTTTAACCGGGGCCCAAAAACGAGCATCCAACTGTTCTGACTGAAGTTCCGATGTTGACCGACAGAGGGAGGCACACTATGGGAGACGGTGGGCCTGGATCCCCGATACCACCGCCCATCAGTAGCGGGCCTCTCCCAGCCCTCTTCCACCCCAATCCATCCATCTGTTGAGCTGCTCAACCAGCACACTATTACCAACTATGGCTTTCGCTGCAACGAGGAGGCTCTGGGTGTTATTTGTGTTTTTTTGCGCCATTGGACCAGGGTTAGCAGGTAAGACTCTCCTCTTAGAGCAGGTGCATGGCTTGTTTACCTTTTTTGGTATTTGTATTATTTTGTATTATTATTCGTTTTTGGTTCATTGATTCTTTATTTTCAAAAGTGCAATGGTGGACTTTCTGCGTGCTGAATAAGTTAAATAGTAAACATCATGGTGGGCTCCATAATAAGCCTTGGAGCCTATAAATTATACATTTGGTAGATGTCTATAGTTTGTGTGCGTGTGTGTGTGTGTGTGTGTGTGTGTGTGTGTGTGTGTGTGTGTGTGTGTGTTTGTGCGTGTGTGTGTGCGTGTGCGTGTGCGTGTGCGTGTGCGTGTGTGTGTGTGTGTGTGTGTGCGCGTGCGAGTGTGCGTGTGCGTGTGCGTGTGTGTGTGCGTGTGTGTGTGTGTGTGTGCGTGTGTGTTGCGCACGCAAATTCGTGAGTGTGTAACAACTTTCCAAGCCATCACCATAGGTGCAGAGACAAATAGCCAGATAGGACACGTTTAAGTATTTAGAGTGTCAGTGGTGAGGATTAATGTTTTACAGATGCGAGATCGACCATTTAAGCACTCATGAAGAGAGGCCCGTGACATCCTCCATCCATGTCGGCCAACTCTATGGAGGGAAAATGTGACGTGCGTCTAGCAGTAGTCATGGAATAGCCTGCTGGGCTCTTACCTCATACAGTTCTAGAGGAGCGCTATTTATCACTTACATTAGCACGACAAACATCACTACGGTGACATTTATGATTGAGGGCAAAATGACGTCATTTATTCGTGGTAACGAAAGATTTGCAGCCCTGACACGATAGGCTGGGGCCCGATGACCCACCCCAAAAGTCTTCACAGTTTTTTGTGCTTGTAGGAAATTTAAATGTGCGTCACTCGTAATCTGTAATTGAATCACGTGTGGTAGCTATAGGCTGGTCAGAGTGACGTCATGCAGGTGAAGAAGTGATCAAAACAGTCAAAAGCAATGTAATTTGTTAGAGACAACGAAACAATCTCAAACATAAAAAGTTGCTAAAATATGAAGGATGGATTTGTACAGTGAGTATCTCCAGCTGAAAAGAAAAGAGGAAAATGGAAGAAAAAATTATCTTGGAGAGGAACACTTTAGTATCAGGAATGGCCACGTATTATATTCCACCCTTTTATTTTCTTCTCTCTTTCTCTCTCTCTCTCTCTCTCTCTCTCTCTCTCTCTCTCTCTCTCTCTCTCTCTCTCTCTCTCTCTCTCTCTCTCTCTCTCTCTCTCTCTCTCTCTCTCTCTCACATACACATACACATATGCACAAACACACAGATAAATGTATGCATTCATCTGACCATGGTGAAAGTGCATGGTGTAGTCCTGGACTAACTGAACTTCTTTGGTCTGTTTTCATTTGTCATGCTCAAGCACTCCAGCTTCCCTCTGTCCACTCAAATCCTACCAATGTCTTTTTTCCTTTTCTTTCTGACCTTGAAAGATCTCTATCTGATAGAGATCAACATCTCTCCATTCAGCAGGTGTGCTAAATAAACACTGCTGTGCCCTGTTGTGTTTTGAAGCATCAGCACCTGAGCCATGCTCATGGAGAGCCATACTTCCTGCTTGTTGGGTGAAATTGATTCCTAGCCATCTTGACAACAGGAGTGGAAACAGAGCAGAGAGGCATCACGCTTTCCCTTGATGACAGCAACAACAACCAAAAAAAGATAAACTTCTTCCATCGGACCACACTCTATCAAGTGCTGGAAAGAGAGAGCGGGAAAAACAGAAACAAAGAGGGACGAGTGTGAGAGAGAAACAGAAGTACGAGAGAGAGGAGCGATAGAGTGAGTGGAAGAGGACCGAGGAAATCATGTTCTTGCAAGCCAGTGGAATTCAATTTATTCGCTCCACCTAGCAGCGTGGAATTTGAGCGAGCACTTTGTGACAGACCTCAGAAAGGAGAGCTCTGAACACCTTGTGGCTTCAACTTCTAAAATTGGCCATGGAGCGCATCATCGGGGGGAGAGAGAGAGAGAGAGTGCATGAGAGAGTGTGTGTGAGAAAGAAAGTCAGTGAGAGAGAGAGAGAGAGAGAGAGAGAGAGAGAGAGAGAGAGAGAGAGAGAGAGAGAGAGAGAGAGAGAGAGAGAGAATGAGAGTGAGAGAGAGAGAGAGAGAGAGAGAGAGAGAGAGAGAGAGAGAGAGAGAGAGAGATTATGAGCGAGTGAGATCAAGAGCATGAGAGAGATAAACAGTGAGAGGGAGAGTGAATGAGTAAGAGAGAGAGAGAGAGAACATGTGAACCTCCTTATAGTCAACATTGTTTGCTCACCTGACTCAGCCCTGACCCAGATCTCCGGCCTGCCCCTCGGTGGGGAGTGGGGTTGGGGGGCAGAGGCGTCCATCACACCTCCCACCTGCCCCCGCTGGCGGGGAAGGAGTTCCATGATGTCATGGCTGTGTCCCGTATGTCTAAACAAGGCAGGGTGCAGCACCTGTCTCCCTGAGCGGAGGGCCCCCAGGTTATAGGGCCTGAGTGTCGCTCCAGGACTAGGAAGAATGAAACAAAGACCAACGTAGCAGTGTCATTAATAATGACCTCGGACCCCACGCTGACCGGTGGAACGGCCGCAGGGTGCTTTAACAGAGACCCCTGCCTCTAGTCATGCGGACCACCTGGGAACATTTTGTAGGACTTGAATAGAAAAGAACAGAATAGAAGAATGTCGTAATAATGGTCTGGGTTCAAAAGCTAACAGGGTATTCAGTTTAACGACAATAGTTAAATGGGTTTAAACTCTGTGATTCGGGTTCCTGCTAGACGTAAGAATGTGTTCTGGGTCGTTCGAAGTCAAAGTCGTTGGCTGCTCTTCACAGCGACAGCCGTTCCGACAGGTCATGAGAGGATGTGTGTGTGAGTGACAGACGTCAGGGGGTGAGGGCCAGCCGCGGTCATAGGTGAGATAGCATGGTGATCGCTCCATGGCGGTGTTTAACACCAGACAGAGGTGAACCGTACTGCAGGGTCATCGATGGCTGCTGTATTTACTGAGGAATCCTGGAGTTAATGCATAGGAGAGGGATTACTTCTTTGTATTTACTGAAACCATTGCAATCTTTTTCCGGGCTGCTGCGAGGGAGGCTTTGGTCTTGGGCCCTGGGGGCTTTGGTCTCGGGCCCTGGGGGCTTTGGTCTGGGGCCCCTGAGGCTGAGGTCTGGGCCCCCCCTGGGGCTGAGGTCTGGGGCCCAGGGGCTTTGGTTTTGGGCCCCGGGGACGGGAATCTGGGGCCCCCCGGGGCTGGGGAAAAATCAGCGAGCCTTTATATCAGAGAGACTTTATATCAGCGAGACTTTAGCTGATACTTTAGCGAGAGCCCCCCCCCCTGCATCCCTGATCTTTCCATGCACACATCTCTTTGGTTCAGAATGAGATGTTATCCTCCACAGACCATATTGATTTAGAGAGAAATAAAAAACCTTGGTTGAGTGAATGAAAGGTGGATGGGTTTTATTATTCTTGAAAATAAAGAGGGAGCTTTTAGTTACAAATACCTCAGAAAAGAGAGTGACTCGTATTGAATGTTTAAAACGCCTTTTATTATTATTATATGCCTCCCTAAAGACTAAAGGGGATGGATTATAATAGGGGATTTATGTCAAACCCTGAACAGAGGACTTGGGGCACCCTCTCTTTAATTTTGTGTCCAACAGTAGAAGGGGTCCTTGTAACACAGAAGATAGTGCGGTACATGTCCAGGGGATTATTCAGTTTTACGAGGATGAGTTCAGGTGAGGGATACCTTTATAGTGTTCTCCTTGGATCTTGGGGTGTCAGATTCAGGGGTTCCTGATACGACTACGAATATATGCTTTCTGTGCTGCATGGGAGCACCCGGGCACATGCATGGGCTACACCGAGAAACAAAAACACACAGAGAATACCACACACGTTAACATACCTGTCTTAAGTGGAGGGACTGACATAATAATCCCCTTAGGCTGAAATTCTTCCCATAGTCAATCTATCTGTGTGTGTGTGTGTGTGTGTGTGTGTGTGTGTGTGTGTGTGTGTGTGTGTGTGTGTGTGTGTGTGTGTGTGTGTGTGTGTGTGTGTGTGTGTGTGTGTGTGTGTGTGTGTGTGTGTGTGTGTGTGTGTGTGTGTGTGTGTGTGGTTGTGTGTGCTGGTAGGTGTGCAAGTATATATCTACTGTATATCCCAAACTTCTTCTCCACTGAATTGGATTACTTTCCCTCACACCGAGAGATTACGACATTAATGCTTCTCATCTGGCAATGCCAAACGGTTCACTCAAAGCCCTCATCCATCTTGGACGCACTGCATTTGCAAGGCTCACGATCTCAATCAAAAAGCATTTCCTCGTCCTCCCCTCTCCCCCCTGGATCAGATGTTTCCCAACGGTCCAGAAGTCCTAGATTGATATCTGGACAGGGCGGCGCAGACCTATACGTCATTTCCACAGTTTTATTGGAAACAGCATGAAGGTGATTGGACGAGGTCCAGGTCTCGTCAGAGCAGGCCGTCAAAAATATCTGATGAATCCGACCTGCCGCCTCAAGCCTCCCAGTAATGAGCTAATTACAAGGGGGAGAGGGGCTCTGGTTACGCACACACACACACGCACACACACACACACACACACACACACACACACACACACACACACAGATTCACACACACACACACACACACACACACACACACACACACACACACACATTCACACACACACAAACACACGCACGCACACGTGCAAACACACACATGCACACACGCACACACATTCACACACACACACGCACACGTGCATACACACACACACCTACACCTACACACACACACATTCACACACACACACACACATACCCACACACACACACGCATGCCTGCACGCACACATACACACACACACGCGCGCGCGCACGCGCGCACACACACACATGCACGCACACAAACAATATCAACAGCATTCTTACATGGACCTACACACGTAAACATTATGCACACAGTGATGATCCAGGCTATTCTCATGGAGTAAGTCATATATATTTGGACAGAGCTGTGGTAGCGGCAGTGAGCACAAACAGAGAGAGAACACAGAGCTTTGATGCACATGAAGCCTGAAGTGCACCAGCAGAATAGCAGCTACAGCGAGCTGTTTGGGAGCCAAGCATGGCGATTCATTAGGGTTCACACCTGCTGACAGCACCAGGAACACGAGTGGTGAAGAGATTCCATGGCCACGCTTCACCAAGAACAAGGGTAGTAAAGGTTTGGGAGAACGCAGGAGTGTAACGGGTGTGAGGGTCATACCTACCACAATGCACCGCTAGCCATCTGGTGTACCCCAGTAAACCAGTAGAATGCTAACTATGTCAACTACCATTCTATTGCTTTAACCTGCCCTTTTAGTTTTTCTTTTGGCAGTCTCTGGTGAGTTGTGGCTTTAGTTAGTTTAGTCTGGTTATTTTAATGCTATGTGTATTTATTCATTTTCTTTCTCTCAAATAAACTTAATTAAAGTGAAAGTATGAAATAAACCATATCAGGAATAACCGCTCCTCCACCCCTGGGTGCTGAGCCAGTGGCGTTCAGCTTTTCGTTCTCTTTTGATCAGGAGCCACCGATAATAATACCAGGAAGTGTTGTTGCACTCTCAGCAGTGCACAGGAAGGGATATCTGAAAAGTTGAATTGCCAAACTTGATGTACTGGCGGCTGTTCGGGCACGAGGACAACAATTCCAATGTCCTCATCGGCCCGCCAAAGTGAGTTAATGATCCTCAACCTTCTCCATCAGTCACCCTGCGGTGCTTATAACTTCCAGTGGTTTTATGAGCCACGTTTTGACATCATCAGTATTAGAGTATTGACTTCAAGTTAGACCTCTGGAAAGTATTTTCTGGTATTGACTTCAGGTTAGACCTCTTGAAACTACTTCCTGGTATTGACTTTAAGTTAGACCTCTTGAAAGTAGTTTCTGGTATTGACTTCAAGTAAGACCTCTTAAAACTAGTTTCTGGCATGGCAGAGCTGCTAGCCCAATGCAGAGGATTTATGGGTTTAAAAGGCACATAGAGGGATAGTGGTGGTGGTGGTGGTGGTTTGGGGGGGGGGGGGGGTCATTACTGTCAAAGAATATGGGGGTGAGGTTCCCCTGAATATAAGACATCTAGCCCCAGCTGGCCTTTAGCGAGCATGATGTGCTTCTGGGTCCGGTTCTAGTGGAAACTCTGTGCCATATGGAGATCATCACTTGTAGCGTTACTATCTAATGCTGTAAATGCCATTTGATAATGGGAGACATTTAAGGTTGGCATGTTTCATTCAAACACTGAGCCCTGAAGCCATTCTCTGTGGGTGAGTAATAAACGAAACGCAGTTAACAAACTTTTTTTTAGGGTTTGTTGTGGTAGCCTGTGTGTCTTAGTTCTCTGGGGTTTGTTACTTCGCTTGGTTAGTTGTTTTTCTTGTTTATTGGTGTAGGACACAATCAGCCCAATCAGGTTGGATATTCCTCTAGCAGGCAAAAATGCTGTTTCTGTTATCGATAAATAATCCTGCCAGCTGAAACAATAAAGAACCATGCTGTTCTCATCGCAGTCATTCCCAATCCTCCTATGATTCATTCAGTTACAACATTTGCTTTATAAAAACAACAATAATAACATTAACTTCTATTAAGTTATTTTATTATGACGTAGGGCATTGCATCATCTGACTTCATGTTTGACCAAGTCTCTAAAGAGCAATCCAATGCAAACAGCATTTGCATTGGATGATGCTGTTGGGACAGAATTATATACAGTATAAAAGCAGGCACCAGCTATTGTATAGAAGTAGTTTGTAGTTGTATTGTTTTTAGTATCTCTTTTTGATTCTACTACTGGGCTGTACTTGCAATTTTAAGCTTGGGAAGTATGGATGGTGATGTCCGATGAGTTAGTTAGGTATGTAAGTTAGTTCTTAGTGCTTGTCTTCATATTTATAACTGATGACATATGTAAATTACTATTTATTTACTATTTATTTCAACTAAATGAGGACAAAACAGAGATAATTGTATTTGGTTCTAAAACGGAAAGGCTTAAAGTAACCCAACACCTTCACTCTCTGTCCCTGAAAACCTCAATCAAAGCCAGAAATCTAGGGGTTATCATGGATTCAGATTTACATTTTGACAGTCACATCAAATCAGTTACAAAATCGGCATATTATCACCTTAAAAATGTAGCAAGACTTATAGGGCTCATGTCCACCGAAGACTTACAAAAACTTGTACATGCCTTTATCACTAGTAAGCTTGATTACTGCAATGGTCTCCTTACAGGTCTCCCAAAACAAACTCTGAGGAAGCTTCAGCTTGTTCAGAATGCTGCTGCTAGAGTTCTAACAAAGACCAAAAAATTTGATCATATTACACCAATTCTGAAATCGTTACATTGGCTTCCTGTAGGTCAGAGAATTGTTGCAAATCATGTTGCTTACCTATAAATCCCTACATGGTTTAGGCCCAAAATATTTAACTGATATGCTTCCACTACATCAGCCTTTTAGACCACTAAGAAGCTGGTAAACACAAAACATGGGAAAGCAGGATTTAGTTACTACGCAACTAATAGCTGGAATAAACTCCCAGAGGATTTAAGACTTGCCCCAACTCTGAGCACCTTTAAAACAAGACTGAAGACTTTTATGTTTGCTATAGCTTTCTGCTAAATCTTAAATACATTGCACTTTCTAAAAAAACTTTTTTTAACTTTGCCTTTATTTTCTATTTTAATACTAAAATGCCTTAAAGCTAGGGTGGGCGATTTTGGAGAAAACAGCCGTTGAGATTCCGTCGCGTGCTCTCTGGCCCGTCCCTGCCACGCTACCTGCTGTAGATCCTCCCACCGAACGTCAGTTATGCGCGTTCATGTGAATTCAGTTACATTGATAGGAAGACGAAACACCATGTCCGATTCCGAGGTAATTAAACATTAGTGCTGATTGCTACATAAGTACATATATAGCATCAACATCTTACTCACAGACATACCATGTATGTTATCTTAAAATCATTGCCATTGCGCTGGTAGGCCTAAGAAAGGTAGCTGTATCAGCCAAGCAAGATAGCAAACTAATTGCAACTGTAGTTCGTTAGCATAAGAACAAAAGCAAAAAAAAACAAAAAACAAAAACAAAACCTCCTTCTCCATGATAACAGAATTCTTCTAGGTCTCCCTCTTATCAATATTGACAATCGATATGATCTCTTTACTGTCGTTGTCCATCATTGTGTATGTACAGTACTGTGCTGAAAAAATATATATATTTGTTAAAATAACACAGAAAGCCAGATTACACACAAGGAAACCGTCACTTCAAAGTGATCGCGAAACTGAGCTAGGCTGCTGCTAGCTTGCAACAACGTTATAACAATACATGGAATATCATATGCTAGACTTCCCTCGCAGTGCTTATCTTGGCAGTTGTGTCAACGTAGCTTTTATACAAACGTGACTCGGACATTATCCACAGTTGAGTTGAAGCCTAGGCCACGTGTTAGCACAATCTCTGTGTTATTCCGACAGCCAGGGTTGGTGTGACCATAACTAACCTATAAAACGGACCGGGAAAAGAACCATCGGCTGATGCAAGACATCCTACAGAACCGTATTGAAATGGTTACATTACAGAACCGTAATGTAACGGTTATCGTGGCTTTGCTTAGTAAAAAACCATACCAGCCGACACTTTACATATTCATCGCAATATACCATGGAGGGATAGCACAATTCCTTACCTGTCTATAAGAAATATAGCCATCTCAGCGTCCGATTTTAAGTTTCTCCGGTCACGTAACTCTCTCCATCGCTCATAAGCCACGCCGATGTTTACTCTGGTTTTATTTCGAGCTCTCTCCGCCTCCCTTTTAGTAGCTGTCCTTTCAACAAGTGTCTTTCCTCTTTTTTTCTCTGTCTTAGTGGTGTTAGTTGATGGTATCCGGGGAATGGGAAATTTATGGGCCGTTGATGAAGACACGGCTATTAATTTGTTGTCCGCCGTAGTAGTACAAAACTGTCAGACCGCTAGGCTCGTGAACGCTCACGCAGGGACGCACCAACGTCGTTGCCAAGGTGACCGGACAGTCCCACAGCCAATAAGAACGGAGAATCGGAGCCTCGCTCTGATTGGTCAAAGTGTACATGAGCGGTGGCAATTTTTGGGTGCGGCCCACAGAGGCAGGGGAGAGCAAAGTTATGAGCAGATATTCTCAGAGCACTTCACCTACATATAGCTGACTGGCTATTAGGACAGTTTTGCCAAATATTACAGTAAAGAAATTACCCACCCTAGCTTTAACTTCTATTTTTTGCATATGTTTTTCTTTATCTTACCTATTATTTATTTAATTGTATGACAATGTTTATATGTGAAGCACTTTGAGTCTGCCTTGTGTATGAAAAGTGCTATATAAATAAAGTTGCCTTGCCTTGCCTTGCCTTGCCTTGCCTTGCCTTGCCTTGCCTTGCCTTGCCTTGCCTTGCCTTGTCCATTCTCTAACCTACAGCCACAATGGTGTAGTCCCAGTTACACTGTTGAACACTTAAAGAGACACCTTATACCTACAAGTTAAATGTGAAGGTAAGATTATAAAGCTCATATCTTTGCAAAAATGTTAGAAACGGTGTAAACACCCATCGGCTAACGCTGACTGCCACCCAAACTGGTTCAGGGCATCGTTTCCTGTGATTCAGAGGTGGTTCAGTGGAATACGCCTGGCAATCACAAGTGGATGAAACGCAACCCTCTTTTGGCGGAGTAATGTACAGTGTAAAACTTTTCACCTTAAAATTACAGTAAAGTTCCGCCAATAACGTAGTTTATTTACAGTAATATAGGCCTAACTGTAAAATATAAAATTACTGTGAGAATTTTGCCGTCGATTGACATCACAGTCTTACAGTGTAGGGAGAGAGGGAGCAGGACGGGAGAGCGTGTTGTTCTTGCCTCTCATCTGCCCTCTCACACTTTACGACCCGATCTCCCTCCACCACCGACGGGGTCTGGCGTGCCTTACAGCGGAGCGACCGGCGGCGCGGACGCAGGGTAGCAGGGCGGAGCCGGCGGAGCAGTCCGCCCCCAGGCGGAGCTGGGAGCCCACCGCCCAGCTGGACGGGAGCCCCGTGGACCGCTACAGCGTCAGCGCCACCAAGCCAATCAGAGCGCAGCACCGCCTGGCCAAAGCGGGCAGGGACAAGGATGCCCGCGTTCCGCTACCGGAGGATGTAGGTAAGATGGAGAGAGTGAGCGACAGCAAGAGAGAGAGAGAGGCTACAAGAGAGAGAGAGTGAAGAGATGTATCACATGGGTATCCACCCATACCTCATATCTGTGTCTTTGTGTGTCTGTGTTTTTGTGTGTCTGTGGTGTGTTTGTTAGAGGAGAGGAAAACAGAGGAGGGAGAGAGTTAGAACACTTTGGATTCAGCAGGACTGGCTTAAGTAAAAGAGCGTGTTTTTCTGAGCAACCCGGTTTTGCTCTTTCTCATGTGGAGGGCCCAGTACCAGCAGGGGGTGAGCTGGGACTGGGGACTGGGACTCAAGGAGGAGTGTGCGTGTGTGTGTGTGTGTGTGTGTGTGTGTGTGTGTGTGTGTGTGTGTGTGTGTGTGTGTGTGTGTGTGTGTGTGTGTGTGTGTGTGTGTGTGTGTGTATGTTTGCATGGGTGTGTACTTATGTCTATGTTTGCTTGTGTGTGTTCCTGAGAGACACATTTTTATCAACACATTACTTCATTATTGGATGGGCTCACCAGAGATGAACCGCGCCTTATTCCCCCTCACCCTTGTCCCTCTGGGGCCCGGGGCCCATGCGGCCCTGCTGTGATTTCACTCTCTCTCGGGGACCTTATTTTTAGCTCTGGACGACACCCACTCTCATTCCCTGCTTATTAAGACAGAACCAAAGAGGAGCTCTAGTCAGGGCCTCCTGTTTTTGTACGTATGCAGTTTGAGGTCTCGTCTGCATTTGTCATTATTCCATTTTCCTCTGTGGTTGGCATCCAGGGGCCATACTTCATCAATGGTACAGAGCCCCAGCCAAGCCCGCTTTTCCACATGCAACCCGGCCCAAGCTCCTATCCCAATACCCTGTGTTGTGGCCGTCCATTGTATGTGTGTGTGTGTGTGCGTGTGCGTGTGTGTGTGTGTGACACAGGGAGAGTTGGGGATGGACTGTTTTAAAGGGTGAGTGTGTGTGTTTTAAGTGCACGTCCTTTATGTGTGTGTTTGTGCGCGTGTGTGTCCGTGTGTGCATTTGCGTGTGTGTGGCGAATGTTTGTGACAGAGAGGCCCTGAGAGACTGTGGGCTTTATTTTAATCTATTGCATATCTGTGCTGTGTATGTTTTGTGTGTGTGTGTGTGTGTGTGTGTGTGTGTGTGTGTGTGTGTGTGTGTGTGTGTGTGTGTGTGTGTGTGTGTGTGTGTGTGTGTGTGTGTGTGTGTGTGTGTGTGTGTGTGTTTTCTGTATGATCTGTCATCGCTTATTGTCTTCGATTGTTTATCGGTTTAAGTTGGCCTTCACCACGTCCCTCTCGCTGCATAGTTTGTGTTCTCGTGTGTGTGTGTGTGTGTTTGCGTGTGTGTGCATGTGTGTGTGCGTGTGTGTGCGCATATATGTTTGCCCTTGTCAGCGTGGCTCTCACTGAGTGCATCTTAAACCCCTCACCGTGAGCCCTCTCGACATGTGGAGCATTCTTTAGTTTGGATTATTAATTTATTCGATTTCATTCCTCGTGAGCCGTCCTGTGGTCCATCCATCTCCGGCGTGCAGAGCCATTAAAGCTCTGGCGTGCGACGCCGTCCATGTGTTCCCGCCGTGTTCTGCAGCGGTCCGTGACGTGCAGCACGGATCGATCTCAAGTCCACTGTCCTCACAGCGGCCGGCCGTGCTCGCAACGCTATCGAGCGAGCGCTGGTCGTAAATTAAACACCACGCGGCGACTCAGCGTGTCGTCAATGTGTCAATCACATGTTTGGACAACAAGGACGGATTAATGACTTATGAAGTGGGGAAAAAAAGGAGGGACAAAGAGAGAAGGAAAGAGAGAGTGTTATTTATTGGGAGGCTGAGGTTTCAAGCATTAACTGAACTGAATTTTTTAACGAGCCTTAAACTTTTAATTGTGTAATTGAACCATAGAACTTTTTGTTCTATAAAATGTAGGGGAAAGTTTATTGTGTGTTCGCTTCTGTGTTTTGTGCCGACCCCCAATCTACCTTGATATACGATAGATAACATTCATTGACAGGTTGAAAATGAACTCACCCCATGTCTCCTCTACTAACCCTATAGCCGCCCCATGTCTCCTCTACTAACCCTAGCCGCCCTATGTCTCCTCTACTAACCCTAGCCGCCCTATGTCTCCTCTACTAACCCTATGGCCGCCCTATGTCTCCTCTACTAACCCTAGCCGCCCTATGTCTCCTCTACTAACCCTATAGCCGCCCCATGTCTCCTCTACTAACCCTAGCCGCCCTATGTCTCCTCTACTAACCCTAGCCGCCCTATGTCTCCTCTACTAACCCTAGCCGCCCTATGTCTCCTCTACTAACCCTATGGCCGCCCTATGTCTCCTAGACCCTGAGTGGGCCAACCTGGACGGCTTCGCCGTGGTGGGGGGGGGACCGGTCAACGCATCCTCAGCAGCAGGTAGGGCCCGGGCCACTGCCTCTTGTACTTTAACAACAGACACACACACACAACCTCAAACTGAGCCAAAGAGTGCTCCAATCGATCCCCGGATCCTCCAAGCTGTGTCGAGGTGTCCCTGAGAGATGCACCCTTACCCTCACTGCTCTCGATGAGCTGGCTGTCGCCTTGCATGGTTGACACCGCCGTCGATGAGTGAATGAGAGTGTGAACGGGTGAATGTAAGGCCATATTGTTGAAAAAAGCGTTGTATAAATGCAGTCTATTTATCACTGTGGTTCTCGTGATTATGGTCATGATGTAAGGGGGGCAAGGTGTGGTGTTGGTCCTGACGACAGGGTCACTTCGGACATGTTTTGGGCCACATTGGTCTCTTTCTTTTTTGATCGACTGCTTGTCTTGTGTGCACACCGTGACCAAGACCGACATGCATGTTATTTTCACGTAATAGAAGACTCAATCTGTTTGTATTTCATGCTATGCTTCTGATTCCCCCCCCGGGTGGTGGTGCCCCCCGGGTGGTGGAGCCCCCCGGGTCGTGGTGCCCCCCGGGTCGTGGTGCCCCACGGCGGTGATCCGGCAGAGGCGCCCTGAAGTCAATCTGGACATCAGGGAATCAAAGTCAAAGTTCCTTCCCCCAAATTCCTTCTCAACCATGGTCAAGATAACCCCCACTACGAGTCTCGTTGTGGAAGTACCGGGAGTCTGCAAACAGCAACAATCCCTTTCCCCTCCAGGTCGCGGTTCAGTCTGACGTAGAAGTTGAAAAACCAGAGACGTCGGACAACCCAACGCAGTCTTTTCAGATTCATAAAATCATCCGGAGGCGCACACAGCTTTTGGCTGTGAAAATATATATTATATGATATAGATATCTATATATTATATTATTTAGCACCGATGTGTGCGCCATCGGATAATATTATGAATCCGAGCCATTGCGATGCATCCATCATAAACACTAGCGCATGGTACCGTGGCTGCAAGCTGCTCAGGGCCACATCCCCACCCTCCACTTTGACCTGCCTCTCTCCTCCTCATTAGCATTTAAAGATACAGACACAGAAACGGCATGTTTGAAAAGCTCATTGTGGGACTGAAAGTCTTCAAATACTGTGTTAGGGGCTCACGAACACCTCACATATAAAAGCTGTCACGGTTAGCGGGTGGCAGGCAGGCAGGTAGGACCCAATAGCAGACAGTTCAGGTAAAGGATAACTTATTAACGCAAAAGGCAAGGAACACCGAGAACACAGGTGACGCAGGTGACGCAGGTGACACCAGGAACACAGGTAACACACAGGACACAACTCACCACAAACTTCAATGATCTGACAAGGAACAAAGGAAAGACAAGGGCTTAAATACAAAACACACACAGGGCACGCAACGAGTAACAGCTGAAACACATTAGGGGAGGGAGCAGTAATCACACAGGAGGGAAACTTGACCGGACATGGGGAGAAACAAGACAGAGATACCAAAGTAAAACAGGAAACACACCAAAACAAGACAAGGAAACCGACAGACCATGACAAAAGCATCAATAAAGTAGCATGCCATGGGATATTTAAACAAAGTTTTCACGACTCAGTCATTTGGTTTATAGATAATAAAAGGGTAATGATGGAAATATTGGTATCTTAAAGTTACATTTGATTAAGTTATTTGTTATGCTATATTTTTTTCATAATTTCTATGGAGATGTGAAGATATATCAGTTGGAAATTATTAGTACTTTTCCAAACCATGCAAATAAAATGAAGGGATTGAAGGGACATATTACCAGGAGCTGTACAGCTTAGACAACATCGGAGGCCTAATCAACAATTAGGCCTCCGATGTTTTCTAAGCTGTACAGCTCCTGGTAATATGGGTTACTTCAAGATTTGAGATAGGAAGTACAGTGAGCTAAATGCTAGATTTAAAAAATAAATAAATAAAGGCCCTTCAAAGTGGTTTGGAAACATGTAAAATTTCCTGGAACTGAGACAACATTTCCTTTGCACTCTTTTGCCTCTTGTTGAACGCTACCTCAATGTATTTGGCAGAGCGCGCCTTTATTTTGAAGAGAAAAATGAGCGGTGATTCACAAAACAACAGCTGTTTTGCATCATCTCTTGCGCTGTGCACATTGTGTGTTGTGGCTTTTCCATTCTGTATATTGTAAACGGTATAATCACATTTTACAGACGTCTAACTTGTTAGACAGCAATCGGATCACCCAATAAAATGTAATTGTGAACTTTCTTGCTCACATACGTCAAATGTTTAATGCATGCAACATTTATAGTCTAGGATATAGTGATAAACTCAGTGCCCTGCTTTACAAAGATTTGCTTCAGGATAATTGAACAGAGCTTTGCAATCTACTGCAAGCTTCTTGCTGGATTGAACCTGGGAGCGGTCAAAAGAGCCCAGCTCAGGGGAGCTACGGCAGACAGAAGCAGTGTTTGGGGTTAGCGCAGGCCGTGGAGTCGGGGTCTGCTCTGGGGCTGTCTGGCTCCCGGCCCACAGCAGAGCACACAGGCCTTCAGAGGGTCCCTCTCTGCTCAGTCTCCTCTGATCTGGCAGTGGGCGCAGTGTGGAGCCCAGAGCTGTCAGGGCAGGAGACGGAGAGGAGGGCTAGAGCTGAGGTATTTAGGAGCGGCTCTGTCCTATTGAAACCACATGGGGATTATATATATATATATATATATATATATATATATATATATACATACATAACACTGTGCATCAGATTCTTCCCTGTGCATTACGATCCACTAGCCAAAGACAAATATATGTAATATATATAATATATAATATAATATATATTTATATATACGTATGTATATATATACACACACACACTCACACACACTCTCCCACACACACACACACACACACACACACACACACACACACACACACACACACACACACACACCTCACACACACCTCACACACACACATATATATATATATATATATATATATATATATATATATATATATATATATATATATTCTTTCACTCTCTTTCCCCCCCTGTGCTCCACTCAATAGCAATACCATTAAATCAGTGCTTTTTTTTATAACTGACTCATTTGGAAGAGAATAGTCTTTGTTATAAAGAAAAATATCATGCATTCTTCACTATTCATTTTCACACTATAAACTTAGAAACCACTATAAAAAAGATTTAAGAGTACGATCGTAAACAGTTTTGGGTGGGTCGCAGGAAGGCCAGGTGTGCCACACACACAAACACACACATGAACAAACACACACACACACACGCACACACACGCGCACACACACACACACACACACACACACACACACACACACACACACACACACACACACACACACACACACACACACACACACAAAGACACAAAATAATTGGTGCTTATATGTGAGAACAGGTGCAGGGGCCAATAGGAAAAGGTTGAGAAAATAGGGGAGAGTGGAGAAGCTGGAGGTCCACCAGACGGTGGTTGGGGCCTGGGGAGGATCCAGCACCAACCGCAGAGGAGGTAGAGGCGGAGGAGGAGGAGGTGGAGGGGGAGGAGGAGGCAGTGGAGGGGGAGGAGGAGGTGGAGGGGGAGGAGAAGGTGGAAGAGGAGGTGGAGGAGGAGGAAGAGGAGTAAGAGTAGGGGGGGAGGGGGAGGAGGTGGAGGAGGCGGGAGAGGAGGAGAGGATGAGGAGGAAGAGGAGGAGGTGGAGAAGGTGGAGGAGGAGGAGGAGGAGGTGGAAAATGTGGAGGAGGAGGAGGAAGAGGAGGAAGAGGAAGTAATGATCCGTCTAGCAGCTGGCCTGGGATCCAGTGGGTAAAGTGATCCACTCAGCTGTACTAGCAGAACACCAGAGAACTAGATACAAAGACGCTAGACAGAGACGTGGACAAAGAATGTGAGGTAGACGGAGAGATCAAGAAGGGGAGGAGAGGTCGGGGAGGAGGTGGATGAAAGAGGTGGAGGAGGAGGAGAAGGTGGAGGAGGGGGAGAAGGAGGAAGAGGAGGTGGAGGAAGAGGATGTGGAGAAGGAGGAGGAGGCAGAGGAGGAGGTGGAAGAGGAAGAGGGGGAGGAGAAGAGCAAGGTCAAGCGAGTGATTCACAAAAGAAGAAAAGTAACAGAAGCAAGAGAAATCCCCCAGACACCATCCGTTCTCTGGGATATTTCTCCCTTCTGTCCAGACCCCTCATCCAAGGCCTTCTCTGCTCTATCCTCCCCGTCGCTGCCAATACCTCAATTCACCTCAGCTCCATGTATTCCCGTCCATCTCCGGGCGCACGCGAATCCACTGGTAGCCGATCCATCACGGCGGCGGTTAGCCCCACCGCTGTGTGTTTGTTGGCCGGTGTGGGAGACGGCCTTCCACTGTAACCCAAGCGCTGCTCAGACTTTCCACTCAAACTCCTGGGTGAATTCCTGAACAGGTTCTGCAGACGCCATGCCCCCTCTACGCTGGTTGGCCCATTGGACACGTCCGACACGCAACGAACTACAAGGGGGGATACCCAGCTCAACACTGTTGTCCTGTACCCCCCCCCGCCCCCCAAGAACTACTTCAAGACCGAATCCAAAAGCAGGCTTGTTGGCAGACAAGGTCAATGATCCACTGCATCTGACAGCGATTAGGGGGAGGGGTTGGGGGGCTGGGGGGATGAATGAAGGAGGGTTTGGCACTTTGGAACTGGGAATTAAAAGACCCAGCAAGGGGGAGGCAGGGGACAGCAATTAGACGATCAACAACAATCCCACCAAAGTGTGTGTGTGTGTGTGTGTGTGTGTGTGTGTGTGTGTGTGTGTGTGTGTGTGTGTGTGTGTGTGTGTGTGTGTGTGTGTGTGTGTGTGTGTGTGTGTGTGTGTGTGTGCATGTGTGTATGTGTGCGTGTGTGTGTGTTATAATGTTTGTGGACACCCTTCGACTTTGTGCAATTATGCTTCTTTCAATGAAAGGAGCAATGACTTACAGTCCTAGTTTTCCTAGTTTTCCCTCGCTGGCGATGGCCGCCGACAGACGCGCAGATGTTGTGTCGTCTTCACAAACGCTCACATGGCTGTGATCATCTGCTGCTCTCTGATGGGTCTCCCCTCTCTCTCTGATTGGTTACCGCTCTCTGATGGGTCTCCCCTCTCTCTCTGATTGGTCACCGCTCTCTGATGGGTCTCCCCTCTCCCTCTGATTGGTTAC
>NC_082402.1:15801878-15804378 GCF_031168955.1 Gadus macrocephalus
TCAGCAGAAGTGACGGAGACCCCTCAAACGACCCGGGCCCAGTCCACCCACCGGCGGGTCCGCCCCCTCTCCCAGTCCCGCTCCTACCACAGCATCTTCTCCTCCGTCAGGGGGTCCGCCCGCAATGGAGCCTCCAGCAGAGGGAGGGCCAGAGAGAAGCCTGAGGAGAAAGTGGAGGAGGAGGAGGAGGAGGAGGAGGCGAAGACGTTCCCCACCAAACCACCCCCAGAAGAAGAGCCAGTGACCGTGGAGGCTGTGGAAGAGGAAGAGGCCGACAACGACGTTGTTTACTCAGAGCCCCAAGTGACTAGCACACTGGTGGTCACGCCCACTCCAATGACCTCCACCCTTAGGGCTGTGACTTTGGCTCCAACCACAGCCGCCACGACCCCCCGGAAAGCGCCACCAAGAAGACCGATTAAGATCAGGGTTCATCAGAAACCGGGATCTCCCTCTTTATCGTCCTCTTCGTCATCTACAGCCTTGTCTTCTTCGTCATCTGGGGCTTCCTCCACCCTACTGATTCCAAAACATTCCCAGGAGTTATCAGTCATCCAAAAGGACGGTTACACAGATTCTCTAAAGCCCGAGAGCAAAGTCCCATACGCTCAGCCAAGTTTAAGCCAGAGGGAACCCTCCACCCCTGTTTCAACGCAAACCACGGCACAGCCCAAAACAGTAGCACCGCCTTCGGGCAGAGATCCTGCCGTGGCCAGGCGTATCAGTGGGTCTGTGCTGAACTCGCGATATGGTTTTGGCCAAAGGAATTCAGGAATTGCAGCAAGGGGGAATTTCACCCGATATCCAAATGGATATAAATACAGGCCTGATTCCACTGCCAATGCTCAGGCGAAATTGCCAGGCAGGACTCAAAGTCAAGCATCGTCAAACACAGATAGTTCAAAGTCACAATCACCTTTGCCAACTGGATCTCAGACCCGCGAGACATCTGGCACCTTAAACTCAGCGGTCTCCCGGTCCAACTCCAGGACGGGTTCCCAGAGCAAGTCGACATCAAACACCGAGGGCTTGGACGTGTCGCGCTCCAGATCACACAATCCCTCCTCCGCCGGCGCACACAATCCATCCCTCATTCCTCTCAGCGGGTCTCGGACGCCCGCCGCCACAGAAACACAAGACTCTCGGCCCGCTGCCCGCAGAGTGACCCATAACACCGCAACGTCCCACAACACACAGCCCTCACACACCCCCGAAAAGCAGGACACGACGTATGGGGAGGAGTCCGACAACGCCGAGCGCGAGAACACGGGGAGTAGGACGGGACAAGCTGAAGGGCAGACGTCCGCCGTTCGGTTAACGGCGTTGAATGCAAACGTGCCATCCGCCGAGAACGACGGGAAGGAGAGCGAAGAAGGGCCGGATGGAGAGGAGGAGAAAGACGTTGTGTCTCCTGCCAGAGTGCAGCCCTCACACGCAGAGCGATCGCCGTCTCTGGCGGGCCGCTTCCCGGGAAGGTTTGGCACCGGGGCCAGAGTGTCGTCCAACAGGCAGCAGGGCAGGGCGCCGTGGGGCAGGACCTCATCCTCGGTCGGGGCGGGGCGGCCCGTCCTGCAGGGCTCGGCCAGAAGGGCCTCAGGGGCCACTGGAGCCGCAGGGGTGTCCACGATACAGGAGACGAGTGATAATGTGGAGGCCGCCCCAGAGCACAACCTGCTGAAGAAAGGGCTGAGAGACAGTTTGCACAAACCCTCTACGACAGTTAGAAAGAATGAGTTTAGCGAGTCTAGACAACCATCTACCTCTACTGCTGCACCCTCCTCTTCAAACTCCGATTCCCATCATTCCTCAGGTGGCCACAGAGCCTCCAGCGAGGCCGTCCATGGAGGAGGCTCTCATAACCATAATAATAATAATAACAATGACAACGATCATGAAAAGGACTATCTCTACGAGGGGAGTAAGGTGATCGTTGACCGAAATGAAAAAGTACCGGACCCCACAGCAGCCCCCAAAACCACCACGTCAAATCCTGTGAATCACCACCAAACCCCGGGCAACAGAGGCGGGGTGGAGGGGGACAAACGAGAGCCCTCCAGTGGAGGCAGGACCAGCTCTTCCTACCAGCGGCCCGCCGTCTCTGCTAACGGCAGGGCCCGCTCTCCCTCGTCGGCCATCCGGGTGCCTGGCGGCTACAGGCTGCCCTTCAGAGTCCAACCGGCTCAAAGCACTCGAGCAAGATCGCCAACCACGTCGGATTCTTCCTCTTTGTCAGAATCTAGCTCTCATTCGTCCTCATCCAAGATGCCCCGGCCGGTGTTGACCTCTGTCCGCGGGGAGGGCCGTGGCTCCAGCGTCACGAGGACAGGGGGGTTACCTGGAGGGGGTCTGCCATCATCAGCAGCAGCATCCTATACACCACCATCGTCATCTTCGTCAGCGTCATCCAGAGACAGTTTAAGGACGAGAACACGTTACCCTAACTTCAGAGGGAAGGCCCCTAAGGGTGAAGCACTGAGACCTAACTATGGAAATGGTAACA
>NC_082402.1:15809378-15901878 GCF_031168955.1 Gadus macrocephalus
TCTGATCACTGAGGTCAGAGCATGTCGTCCGTTTCGGTGCTTTGCTTCGGGACGACAATCAAAAAGATTACAAACACCCCTGCAGTAACATAGTGGCTGGAGAACAACGTCAGGCCAGATGGTGCAGCAGTGTAACCGTGTGAATCAAAGCAATCCAGGAGGTCGGTGTGTTGGGACCCCCACATGAAGGGGGTCTGGATAAGCCGAGGTGTGAACCACAAGGGGTTGCACGCATTACACAGATGATTAGACATCTCCCATCGCGGTTCTGCATGGGTTGCAGAGCCACTGTTGACATGCTGCTGACATAGGTTAGTCCCCCACCGCTGGTGTTCCACAGCGGGTGTGGACAGCGTGCTGGCCCGTCACGTGCAGGCTGTTAGGAGCAGGGTGTCGACCGGGGATGGCGGCTGTTTGACAGAAGGCTGATAGGACTCGTTACGTGGGCCGGCGCTCAAAATGAATAATCCAACCGTAGCGAAGGCACATTCTTCGTCACACCTCCGGGTGAAATCAATACATGCCGCATGCACAGTCACACACACACACACACTCCAGCAAAACACATTCTTCACACCTGAAGAAGAAATTGATACGCACGCACACATCAGGAGTTGGACTGACTCCTTCAACTTATTACATGAAGGCCTTATTATGGCTTCATTATCCCTCAAAACATAGGGCTTCTTTTTCCTAAATAGCTTCAGTCCTTCCCACTGCCTGGGTACAAGAGAGGCCAGCTTGACTGAGGACATAGCCAAGCCCTGGCCAGACACACTGGCCTCCCATTGTCTGTTTTACTGCCTATATGGGCTGGCTTTGGACGGCAGTGCACTCTCTCACCTCGACTGGCTGCATCAACAACGCTTTCCCTAGACGGAGGGGAAAAGGTTCTTATCTGTTCCATCACAATAAAGGAACGGCTGGATATGGTGGCAGGAGTGAATGACGATCGTGATGTAGATTTGTAGATAGGATCGGGTGCTTATTGGGATGTCATTAAGTTAAGGGAACATGGACCATCAGTCTAGATAAAGTCTCTCCCTCTGTATTCTCTGGCTTTTAATGAGGTACATTAATAACCGTGACATGAGCGAGGATGTTTCCAGACAGCCTGTAGCAACAGCAAAACAATTACAAAAGCCCAGCTCATGGCAGCCATCTGTCTCGGTACAAACCCCACCGTCCTCCAAACAGAACAGAAGCGAAGGGTCGACTCGATCTGAAACCAATTACAACTCTCCCCCTTCCTCCCCCAACCCTCCCCCGTCATCCCCGATCCTCAGCTGACATGAACAAAAAATAAGGACTACAGTAAGACTGGGTTTCAGCAGAATGGAGAATATCCACGTTGGCAGGCAAAATAGACTTCCTCTCTCCTGTTTATGAGCTCTCCTGATATCTCACCCTGAGCTCTCCGTTGCATGCGAGTGGACGGGTGGACATGCTCTGCATTAAGCCCCTGGCCCCGTGCCCCCCTCCGTTTGACCTTCTTCTACCTTCTCCTCCTAGCCCGCACTAGGCCTTGACTCTGACCTATTTAAAACACACAGAGGGGCTACTAAGGATGGTTCTATGAACGTCCTTGCTGTACCGACAAAGATATATTGTTGTTGCTCCTTCTTCTGACAAAAATCTACTTATTGTGAGTCACTTTAGATAAAAGCGTCTGCTAAATGCCCTAAATGTAATTGTAAGAAGACGCTTTGTGGAATTAGTATTGTGTGAATTCAATGTTCACACATTGAGTTTTCGTAAGCAAGGCATTGTCAAACAAATATTTAACTTCAGTTTCTGTGTTTTCCAAAATGTTTTTAAGTGAATTTGATCTAAATGTACCCTCAATATACCCATACATATAAAGTAAATAAAATAATATCTATACGCAACAAAGTAAAAAAACCTCTATTTCCCCCACTGCCTGTCTCAGCCCCCTACATGAATTACATCCAGAAGGACCCCGGGGCCCCCTGCTCCCTGACCGAGGCCCTGGAATACCTGCAGGTGGACATCCTGGGCCAGTTGATGGACAAGGACACTGCCAATCACAGACAGCCCCCCAAGAACAAGCCGCACAACATCACGGTGGTCGCCATGGAGGGCTGCCACTCGTTCGTCATCCTGGACTGGGCCCGCCCCTTGAAGGACGACATGGTGTCAGGTACGTGTGCAGCAGGAAACCCTTTAACGCACATCTAGAATAATAAAGTGTGAACCAGGAGAAAACCTGTGAACCTGTGAATATCTCTGCCCTGGCTCCATGGATCATCAGTGATGCGTCGCCAAGCGACCCCACATGGGTCATCACATGGGAAGAATCTGCACTGGTATTTATGTTTTCCTCCGTCCATGGTTAATAAATTATGGAGCTAAAAAACTGAACTGCATTAAACCCTTGGAATGGGGTCCCCATGGTGCTATCAAAGTTGAATAAAAACTTCCTGCGACGGAGAGGCCAGAAGGCCGGAGACTCCATGCTGCTGTGGTGCCCAGGTGGCCAATGAGAGAGCAGATCCTCAGTCAGCCAGGCGAGCTCCCTCTTGTCATTGGCTTATAGTAAAAGCAGGAAGATGGTGTGTGTGTGTGTGTGTGTGTGTGTGTGTGTGTGTGTGTGTGTGTGTGTGTGTGTGTGTGTGTGTGTGTGTGTGTGTGTGTGTGTGTGTGTGTGTGTGTGTGTGTGTGTGTGTGTGTGCTCCTGCTCCTTCTTTCCATCTGTTCTCCCCCAAGGGTTGCCCTGCTCTCTCTCACGCACACACACACACACACACACACACACACACACACACACACACACACACACACACACACACACACACACACACACACACACACACACACACACACCACCTAGAGTTGTAGGTTTTGAGGAGTGACACATTGTGTGGTGCCTTCTGAGGGCCGTCCTCCTTACCTCCTTGTCTCTTTGTTTCAGAGGATAGAAGAGATTATGGCCCTTCTATCCTACGACAAAACTTAGTTTGGTTGATATGGTAATCATCAATTGAATACAAATTCACAACCATGAATCCTCAAAATGGGGTGATTTGGTGAGGCCTGGCATCAAATGTCGAACATAATTAATTTAACTAGTGGTTGTTGCTGATGCAGAAGGTATGCATAAAAAAAATTTAACCATCCGTTTACCTCCAATGTGAAAAATTTCTATTGAGATAATTGTCAGAAGAAAATCACAAAGTTAGCATCTTGCTAGAATTGGTAACATGCATGATATCCTTGCCAGGTTGCTAGTTTCGTCTGGCCATCTAGGCCTTCCCCTTCTCTCACTCTTCCTCCTCTTCTGTCATATCGGGTTTTCCACATGTTTCCAAAGTGGTCTCTATCACATGACTACCTCGCGGACGCCGACAACTGTCTGAAACATTAAGAGAGCAGTCTAGCAGGAAAGGCTGGTTGATGTCATGGAGATGTGGGCTGATGAGGTGAAGATGGAAGGTTGCCTTCAGTGCTCAAACAGTTGAATGTTTAAATAAAAAAATAAATGACATTACTTTCTGAACTTGCAATTACAATGACTGGTTTAAAAGGGTACACCAACTCCAAAGGAAATAAACACACACACACATGCGCACACACGCCCAGCCTGCATGTGTGGAAGTTGAATATAGGTAGAAAGAATGCAAAATGGAGAGACAGAGGGAAAGTCTCTTTCTCCCATTTCCTTCCCAAAGCTATGTTGGCACCGCACCTCTCAGAGCAGAAGGGTTTGAACTAGAATCTACAGGACAGTCTAGATATGAGATATGATTGGTGAAATAATAAAAGTGTTTTTCTGCCTCGGCTAATAGAAGAGAAAAATGGGTTTGTTTTGCAAAATCTAGTGCAGAGAACAGACGTAAAACCTTGAATGAATGCAATCATAAAAGGAAGGAAGGGGACAGAAGTGGCTTTCAGGGTTAAAAATCACTTCTACGGACAGCAGCCTTTAAAAACAGTAATAATTAAATGTATCACAATTATATTGCCTCTGGTATATGGACATAGATCAACTGTTAAACTCCATTTAAACTCTGAGAGTAGAGAACATTGCCTGCCATCCCTCTCTACTCACCCTGGCCCTTCCCTCTGGTCTGCCTCCCTGCAGGGTACATGGTCCACAGCGCTTCTTATGACGACGTCCTCAACAACCGATGGGCCGCTCTGGACTCACAAGGGACACACTTGGCAGTGGAGAACCTCAAACCAAACTCCAGGTAACGTGTGTGTGTGTGTGTGTGTGTGTGTGTGTGTGTGTGTGTGTGTGTGTGTGTGTGTGTGTGTGTGTGTGTGTGTGTGTGTGTGTGTGTGTGTGTGTGTGTGTGTGTGTGTGTGTATTCTATGCCGTCTACACGTTTCCACTTGCGATATCAGAGCAGGCCAGGAGTGATATAGTCATGCTTGTCGACACGAACGGAAAAGCCCACACCGACTTGAAGTAAATCACACTTGGCAGAGCAAGAGCAGGTCCAGGATCGGCTCTTAAAGCAGCCTTGAAATGTGATTTCCTAGGAAAGCCTCCCCACTCCTGGAAACATAAACACCTCGAACATCGTCTGACACACGGCGAAAAAAATGCAACCGACAAAATAAAAGGTTCCTTCGTTTGGTTATCAGGGCCATGTTTTCGGAACCCGTTTATCAAGAGTTATGGTTCATGGCTTTCAAAGTATGAGCGTGGAAATGCTTCCCGTCATGGGGCCCGCGAGAGCCAGAGGAGATACCGACTGCTCACTGCGTTAAGCGCTCTGTATCAACAAACCTTTGTTTTGCCCTGGTGGGTTTGAAACACACATGGTTTTTTAAGTAAAATGACTGTTGCCGGGGGCCTTGGTGAAGATGTATATTCATGAGGAGAAGAAATGTGGTTGGCCAAGGCGGTGGCACTGATCGGCCCGTCTGTTCACAGAACGGAGGGGAGAATCTGTGCTATCCACTTTTCAGCAAAGCGCACTGAAGTAAATTCAGCATCCTTTCACCCAGAGACGGGTACCGCTGGCCGCTCAGAGATAAGACAGACACAAACAGAGAGCAGGTGCAAGTGGTTGAAATGGGGTTTCCCAGGAGGGTGGCTGGCATCTCCCTTAGGGATAGGGTGAGAGCTCTGCCATCTGTGAGGAACTCGGAGTCAAGCCACTGCTCCTCTGCCTAGAAAGGAGTCAGTTGAGGTGATTCATCTGTTAAGGATGCCAGGTGAACCATTGGGGAGGGGGCCTCGGAGAATACCCAGGACTAGGTGGAGAGATTAGTCCCAACACTGGCCTAGGAACGCCTCGGGATGCCGCCCGTCGGAGCTGGTCAATGTGGCCGGGGAAAGAGAAGTCTGGGGCCCCTGCTTTTGCTGCTGCCCCGCGACCCGACGCCGGATAAGCGGTTGAGGTTGACATGACATGACAAACAGAGTGCTCCTCCACGATGTTCATCTCTCTACGAGAGGTTGGGCTGAGTGCCAGTCGGCTGAGCCCACGGAGCTGTCAGGTTCATGCTATAACAACGATCCAATAGAACAATACAACATAACAACTGTTAGGATGACAATGCACCTCGGCTGGAGGCAGGGGGCAGGACATAACTGGGGGCAGAGGCCTGGACCAAGGGTTCCCTTTTGGAGCTGTACCTGGTCAACCGCTCGCTGGTTGAAGTGCTCTGACACAGAGCTCATCTTATGGAGGGACCTTTGAGCAAGGAGCAAAAGACGGTGGTGACAGTGTGTCTGTCTGTCTGTCTGTCTGTCTGTCTGTCTGTCTGTCTGTCTGTCTGTCTGTCTGTCTGTCTGTCTGTCTGTCTGTCTGTGTGTGTGTGTGTGTGTGTGTGTGTGTGTGTGTGTGTGTGTGTGGGTGTGTTCGTGTGTGTGTGTCTGTCTATGTGAGGGTAAAGTGTGTGTGTGTGTGTGTGTGTGTGTGTGTGTGTGTGTGTGTGTGTGTGTGTGTGTGTGTGTGTGTGTGTGTGTGTGTGTGTGTGTGTGTGTGTGTGTGTGTGTTTGTGTGTGAGAGAGGGTAAAAGTGTGTATAAACGGGAAGTGTATGTTTTCAGAATTATAATATTTCAACAGGCCAGCAACCAGAGGTTGTAAAGTACATGTAGGATGTCAAATTTATCCTTGAAATATTCTTTCTTTATTCTAGATCTTGGTTTTTATTATGTGCGTGCATGCGTGCGTGCATGGATCACAAACAGTGGTTTATAGGACAGGTCAGGACATTTTCCTTTAGAGGGTTAAGGCATCTGGTAGTGAGAGCTGCACATTCAAACACACACGCACGCACACAAAGATCTGTTTCCTTTGAAAGCTTAAACCGTCTTACTCACGAGATCAACTCACACAGGCTCTTTGCTTGACTATTTCCTTTCGGGTGAAAGCAAATAACTTCAGAAAAAAAAAAATGATATGTGCATGGATGAGTGTTTGGAAATATGCAACCTTGCCCCTCAGCTTCTGTAAGTTTTAAAGTAATCATAGCGTCGGGTTTAAGTAACTTGATTGGGATAAGCATGGTGGATATATATATATAGCTCTTCATTCCAACTTCTTTATACCAATTGGCTCCTCCGTCGTTCTTCATTTCTTTATCCACTCCATTCATCATGTTGCTTTCTCCCAACCTCTCCTTTCTGTAATTCTTTCAAGTTTCTTGTCACTCTCGAGTGTTATATATTTATAGGTTGGACCCGTCACTGTGGCTATTGGACACGGGCCTGCTGTCATCGTCTGGCTAAATAGTTTTTTCATTGAAATGAATAGACCATGAACTTACTGTATGGGACCATGGAGCCTTGAGAAACACACTGAAGCACACAGACACACTGGAAAAAGGCCTCCAACGCCATTAGGAAGTCAATCATGGTGTTATTAATCTGATGGGATTTCATCGTTCCTTCGCTTGATTTCAAAGCTCCCAGACACTCACAGAGCTGAGCTACAGACAGCTGTCCTGGCATCCCATAGTTAAGCCTCCCTCACGCTGACACTAATTCCCTGCTGTGCACGCCTTCCCGCCCTCTCTCTCCCTCCTCCAATCCCATCGTCCCCATCGCCCCAACGCCAATCCCTGCACCTTTGAGTTCTCCTTCTAGTCCTTCCTCGCCTCTTGTTTGTTACTAATCTCCTATTGGCTAATTCCTGCTTGCTGTGGCCAAGTTCAACATGTGCCTCAGAGATATTTTTTTGCAAACGCAGCTCGCTTTGGATTCATGAGAATGAAAGGGCCCCTCTTAAATCAGGCCCTAGGAGTGCAGTGCGCCAAGTCAGCTGCTCTGGTCATCAATATTTTTCATCTCATAGCCCTTCGGCCAAAACAAAACCCTGGCTGAGAGTCATGTTAACAGCCTAGTCCCAACTCATTAAATCCCTAATGACATCTGTTTGTGTGTGTTTCTTCTACTTCCAATTCAGGTACTACTTCAAAGTTCAGGCCAAGAACGTCTTTGGTTTGGGGCCTGTGAGCGAAACGCTCACGTACGTGACCGAATCAGGTGTGTGCGCCGTGCGTTTCACACACTCTGTCACAGACGACACATTGATTTAGTCAGATTGATGTGCTTTGCGAACCAATGTTAAAAAAGTAACTCAAACTAAATGTACCATAGCTTCTGGCAGTCATTACTTTGACTGCGCCAAATAACATGAGTGTCAGCCACAAACGTAGTCGTCGTACACAACACATAAAAGGTGCTGATGACTTTATGGGTTGATGAGTAGTCATTCCCATCAAAGTGTGAGGCTCTGCAGCCACAGGGCAGCGGGCTCACAGCTGTGCAGCGCATTAGACAGGACAGGGTCAGCGTTTTCCCATGCGTAACCAGGTGAACGCATCAGCACTTTGACGGCGCTGTCACACGGTGCAGTTCCTCCCTGGAAACCAAGTAACCTGCACCCTCTCTGCTTGCTGCTTTTCAGACGATCCCCTGCTCATTGAAAGACCACCTGGTAAGTGCCTCCCCCTGGCCGATCGCTCAACTCTGTTTGCCTTTTTTTTGTGGCTTATTTTCTATGGAATCCAGTGTTGAGCTTTCTGAAGAGCTGGCCATCTGTGCAGCAAGCCAGTCCCCATCATGGTATTAGCCAGACGCCCCTCGCATAAAGCACGCCATTTTGGAGGCCCAAATACCCGTGGCGTCGCAGCAGCGCTGGAAGGGTGGCGTCGGTACACGCAGGAGCCCAGGATCCGCCGGTGCCGCCCCGGTGATGGAGTGACGCGCCGTCTCTCAGCCCGCCGGTCGCCTCCAGCCATTGGCAGGTCTTGCCGGCTCCACTCGCTGAGCGCAGTGCATTAAGATGATTTACGGCGTGGCGGGCCCATCGCTCTCCTGCTCTCCCCTCTTAACTTGAGCTCTAGCATGCGTCGCTGCGCGCTACCGACAGGACTCTGCGCTGCCCAGGCTGCAGCGGCGCGTGGCAGCGGGGTTCGGAGTAATCTGTCAATGTTTGGAAGCGCGCGCCGGACAGCATTTTTTTTTCCTCCCTGAGCTTTTAAACTGAAATCACTGGACATTAATTCTTCTGTCAGAGTGCGGCTAGCCTAATTAATGATGGGGACACTGGGCTCACGTTCTGTCTGACTCAATGCTCAATGTTTTCTCACACAACCAACCGCCCTGGCTTCTCTGTCTAGGTGGGGAGCCCATTTGGATTCCCTTCTCCTTCAAGTATAACCACGCCCACAGCGGCTGCAAGGGCAGCCAGTACGTCAAGCGCACCTGGTACAGGAAGTTTGTGGGAGTGATCCTCTGCAACTCCCTGCGATACAAGATCTTCATGGGGGAGGGGCTGAGGGGTAAACGAATCAATATCTTTGTGATTGTAGATATTTAGATTACTTAAAAGCTGCATCTACGTGCGTCCGCCTCGATCACCAACTTTTGCTTAAACTCATCCCCCTTCTCTTTATTTCCTTCTCTCTCTCTCTTTAGCTCTTTTCACTGTGTCCCTGTATGTCCTCTCTCGCTCTCTCTCTCTTCTCCCTCTCAAATTCTCTCCCTCAGCAATTTGATTTTATTGTCACATTTCAGCTTCCATTACATAATGGAACATTTGGAGCGAGTACATTTATGACTCCTCACTGCTCCCCTCCTCTCTGTTCTTTCCAGAGCCGTTCTACAGTATAGCAGACACGTCCGGCCAGGGGGAGGACCACTGCCAGTTCGTGGACTCGTACTTCGATGGAAGGACGGGCCCCGTCTACCAGTCCAACGCACTGCCAGCAGCTCAAGGTGAGCACATCCATCCCTCTCCCTACGATTGATACCTTTTACTTTAGGATTTGTGTATGATTGAGTGCCAGCAACCATACAAATAAGTTATTCGGTGAGATAAAAAAAGAATAATCTCGATTTAAAAGCTATAGCAAAAGACCAAAAGACAAGTTACATGTATCCCCGGGGAACAGCGTCAGGGGTGGGTCATTGCTGCATTATCTATTATTTTCTTCTGATTGACTCAAAAGTATGTGTGCCACTTGCCAACTTATTTAAGGCTGTTCATGAAACTGATCCGCCATAAACTATTCCACCACTCCACCATGTGTGTGCTGCCGATTTTCAAGTTACCATGGTTACTTCTGACAACATCCCTCTCTCCGATTCCCTCTCCTCTGCGGTGATCGTCATCTCTTTCCATGCTGCAGGATTCTACCGTTCCCACCGACAGGAGCCCGTCCGGTTCGGGACCATCGGACGACGCACCCCCCACCCCTTTGTGGGCTGGTATGAGTGCGGGGTCCCCATTCCCGGGAAGTGGTGATCACAGGAGGGGGGGCGGGATCACAGGAAGGAGGTTGGGATCCCAGGAAGTTGGTGAGGATCACAGGAAGTGGGTGGGGATCCCAGGAAGCAGTTGGGGATCACAGGAAGGAGGCGCTGATCACAGGAAGTAGGTGGTGATCACAGGAAGTAGGCGGTGAGCACAGGAAGGAGATGTTTCCAGCGATGAACGTCAATAACCGAGGGCTCCTCAGCGCCCCTACCTCCTGCTGGATTTCAACCCTCAACCTTGTGTGCCAATGTCAACAAAAACATTGACTTTTTTTGCTAAAGGACATTATGGCAAGTCTAATAACAAGCTTGAGAGGAAGAAGAATATAGTAACTAACTCTAATGTGTGTCATGTACAATGCACTTGTTATATTAAGCAGTCTGTATATGAGGGGAAAAGAAGCATGTTGCTCTTGCTCGGTTTAACTCTTTTTGTGTTCCGGATCGGAAAGCGTCTTTATTGTACTACCCAACTATTCAACAGACAGGTCCCTCAAACCGGAGATCTGATCTCATCAGAAAGAAAGAAGGCACACCATGCACACCAGCATTCAAACGGGCTGCTTTGGACCAACGAAACACAAACAAAACTGAGAAGAAGGATAAATACACCATGCCCGTTGGCATTTGAGGCGTGTATAAGTGTTGACAAAAATGAGTTGATTTTTAATCTCACAGTGTAATGGAATGGAAAACAAAACCGGTATTGTGTTTTTTGGGAGATCCTTTTAGTTGCTTATTTTGAACCAGATGCCCGCACACAAAAAGTGTATGTATTCAGGAAAACAATTTATAAATAAAAATGTTTTTTTTTGCTCAGGAACTGTGGGAGGCTAAATAAAGGATGCTATGGAAACCGCCGGAATCCTGAGCCATGAATCAGAAGGTTGTTGGTATAGCAACCACCTCGACGGGACACGTCAGGGATCACCCGCAGGAGAAGTGGGAGGCGAGAGGAGAGCCGAGGCGTTGACAGAGGAGAGCCCTGAGAGTCTGCCTGGGGTAGTGAGGGGAGAGTTTAGCCAGCACATAAGGGAACGATACACCGGGCCCAGGTGTGAAGAAAGAGAGGAGAGAGAGAGAGAGGATTCTTTGTCATCCTGGATGACACAGATTGGCAGCTCGCTAATACATTAAGTATATATATTATAAGTCCTGCAAATCCTTCACTTCATAGCCACCTCCATAACTTGTGTAATACAATGGAGTAGGGGGAGGGGATTCACTGAGCCCCACACCCTCTGGGTGGTGCCTGCTTCGTATTGATCGATGTTTTCCCAGAAACAGAAAGGGCTAAATTGTTGCTCATATAAAAACTATGTCAGAGCAGGACTAGGACTGGCGGGGCTGGGTCAATAAGAACTAGCATCCAGGTTATCGGGGGGGGGCGGGGGGCATAGGACAGGCTGGGCTGAGTCAATAAGACCAAGGATCCAGGTAATCAGGCTCTTTGAGGGGGGGGGGGGGCTGCGGTGCCCCAGAGTGTTTTTGTGCTCCACAGGAGGGGATCATAACGGTGAAGCACACATGACGTTAGGAGGTTGGTGCCAATCGCCCGACTGCCTCCAGTCTTCCTCCATTATTTTATAATAGTATATAAGAATTTTGAATGTGCATGGCTTTTATTAAAGGGTAAGTGGTTCATTATCAGGTTCTGGTTTGATGTCTAGCCATAGTTCTGCACCATTGATCCAGTTAAGGGTTGCGTTGGGCTTCTAATCTACAAATCTTGGATCAACCAATGTTTTGAAAATGTAAAAAACGCAGCTATTAAGAGTTCCCAGAATGACTCAATGACCCGTAGCAAAAGGCCTCGTCTCCCTGCCGCCCCCTTGCTCCAGCAGCCCTGACCGGGACAGAGCTGAGGACAATGGGAGGATGGAAACAGACGTCCAGATTTATGATAAATGAGTCTCATAAAGAACGCAACAAAGGGTTAGTCAGGCCACTCCACTCCAACTCATTTGGCTGTAGTCATCTACTGTGAATCTTTTTGTTATTTTGCAGTCGGCCCTGCAACCTCTCCTAACCTGCAGCGCCTGGCCTGCGGTTGAATTGCTTCGTCTCAGTTGGGCCATGGCAGTTGCGATCTAAAGGGCCCTGAGATCTCTAGAAGAACGTGAAATGTTATTTCTCTAATGGAATGATGGACCCTGTGTCAACACACCGTTCCAACATATTTGTGTGGGTACCACCCCCACCACCACCATCACCACCATCACCACCATCACCGCCCCCACCACCACCACCACCACACCCGTGTGAAACTCTGGTTTGACCCCAAAAGATAGAGATATGATTTCAATTGAATCTCTTCATGTGCCAGTAAAGGGAGGATAGAGGAGAAGAGAGGATGGGAGGGGAGGAGGGAGAGGAATGGAAAACGAGAAGAGGAGAGAGATAATTTTCATAAAGATGTGCTAATGGACCACCCTGGATGTTTGCATTTTTAGTGGCTTAAAACAGAACCGTTATCAGGCCAGTTGTCTCCCCAGGCCATGCAATATTTCTCAGTGGGTTGTGTGGCTGTAGACCACTAAGTTAACAATATTCCTAAAGGCAGAGATTTGCTTGGCTCAACCAAACCATGGAACCAACAGAAAGACCATAGAGTATTAACTTTTCTGCTGAAAACAATGACCACGTGTGTGCGTGCGTGGCTTGTGTGTTATTTTTTACAGATTTTCTTTATACGTTTATGTTTTTGCAAAATAAAAATCAAAATTATGTTTAAACTGTTTGTACTGAGACCAATAAATACCAAAACAGCCCTTATTGTACTGTGAGAACAAGTCATCTATTAAAACAGCATGTAGACTTTAGATGGGTCAGAAGAAACGGGGTGTTCAGTGTGTGCCTCGCGCCAAGACAGAGCAGGGAGCCTGACCTCAGTGAAGTCGTCATTAGTCTCCTTAAGACTGAGCCCATATCATCTGCCGTTCCCGCCACACACTCACAACACTGACACTTTAACGGTGGATTGTGTGAGTTTCGCATCTGCTCGGAAACCGTGCCAACGGCTGAGATCAGAGTAACCGGGGAGGATTGTTGGAGATCAGCCTCACAGCATACTGAAACCCTCGCGAGGCTGAAAACGTGCATGCACACACACACACACACAAACACACACCTCGTTATTTGAAATAGTCCGAAGTGGTTCACCGTTTCAACTGACTCTGTACAGAACCACCAGGGCCAGCTCTCTGGAAGTCTGTTGTCCATGGTGATCAAACCATCCGGCATGAGCACATCACGTCAGCGCTTTTTCCAGCCACTGTCAGAGTCTCCATAAGAGTTTGTAATGCACTGATCTCAAGTCAAGGTCTGGGAGCAGCGCAGGGAGCTGATGCTTTCTATAAAAGGAGGGCGAAAGGCCACGGAGGCCTGATTGACTCCAGGCCTCGCAGGGATTTCCACACGTGGACGTTGCCTTCATCCTATCAAATAAACCAGCTTATTCTTTTCAGATCAGTATCAAAAATGCATGCAAGATGCTACCGGCTGCACCATAGCTCTGTGTATACTGGGCTTGACCTCATTGCCCGGTAGATTTGAGAGAAGAAGGACAGAGCTGGTATTTCAGTGCAGGCTTCCTGATCAGACTGCTCTTTTCAGTGGCCTCGGAAAAATGTCGGTCTTCAAACCATTGCCCAGTGGTTGTTTTTTAGTTTTCTTTATCGTAGTGGGTCATTTTCTGCACAAGCTGGAAGACATTAAAGCTGAATGGTTAGGGTGATTGATTGATGCATGTTAAAACAAATATATTGCATATGACTTTTAGTGGGAGCCTCTTCCAGATAGTACGAAAGAGTAAGGGAATGAAAGCAACAAAGAAAACAGAGGAAATCTGTTTCTCTATTTACTATTTAATTACTTTTCAACATAGAGATTATTGATGCTTTCACAAACACCAGAGTGGTGCCTACCTTCGTATCAATAAGCCTACCCTTGGTCTCAATGCACCGGTGTCATGTCGAGCTCAAACGCTTGGAAAGAAGACAAATAAAAAAAAAGGAACATTTGACGAAAACCAGCTGAGATGGAAACTACCTTTCACATTGTGTCACCGGACAGCCATCTACTGCCATCAGGCTGCCGTATTCATATGTTCCACAATAAAGTCCTTGAGATTCAGTATGTGAATATAATGTGGAAGTACCGGTATGTCCCATTGTTGAGTAATGTATGTCTGTAGAGTGTCACTGTCGCCACCCCGTCAGTCTAACAGACAGGAAGTTGTAATAACAGCTTAGCCTTTTATTTTTTCTCGATTGTTGTTTTGCTCTTGAAACATGTTGCTTTGGATTTTACATCAAAGAGTTTATCGGTGGGGGGAGATGATTACATCTGTCACACACAAGGTCATTTGTTATTTTCCGGCTAAAATGTGTTCATATTTTACAGAACAATCGCTCTCTGGATGGATTCATAAGGTCTGCATGTGAGAACGATGACAATATGAAGCATGGAATCACTTTGAGAGGCGGTGTGTGAAATAAGCTGACTAAACAGTGGAGTCTGATGAGGTCTTGTATCCATGGTAACTGCTGTTTATCTGGGTCGGGGGGGCTTGAAAGTGCTTGAAAGCCAGAGTCATAAACAAAACAACAGAAGACGTCCCCCCCCTTCAACCACTTCTTCATGGAGGTGGTTTGAGTGGGAACAGACCCGGGATTTCTGCGGGGCTCCTCGGCCACACTGTGTTCACCCACCGCCACCATGACAGGGCAGAGGGGGGGGGGGAGGGGGGAGGACAGGGCAGGGGGGGAGGGGGGAAAACAGGGCAGGGGGGAGGGGTGAGGGGGGGGGGGGGCAAAGAGGGGAGGGGGAGGGGGGAGGACAGGGCAGGGGGGGCGAGGGGGAGGGGGGGCGGAGGGAGGGGGGAGGACAGGACAGGGGGGGAGGGGGGAGGACAGGGCGGAGGGGTGAGGGTGAGGGGGGAGGACAGGGCGGAGGGGCGGGGGGAGGGGGGAGGACAGGGCGGAGGGGTGAGGGGGAGGGGGGAGGACAGGGCAGGGGGGGCGGGGGGGGAGGGGGGAGGACAGGGATGGCGGGGGGGAGGGGGTTGAGGGGGCTGAGGGGGAGAAAGGTCCCCTTCAAAGCCTCAGCTCCACAGAGCCGGACAGGGAGAAGGTGGGTGAGTAAGGCTGCAAGGCTGCAGAAGGGGAGCAGTATAGGGTCAGGTGGTCTGGAAGAGATCATTTATCCTGTTTATCTTCACCTTTATCTTCACATCAAACCTGCGTCGAGCAAATCATTATTGAAATCTAATTTTGAATGTTATAATAATAGTGATTATTATTGTTACCATCATTATGAGAGAGAGAGAGAGAGAGAGAGAGAGAGAGAGAGAGAGAGAGAGAGAGAGAGAGAGAGAGAGAGAGAGAGAGAGAGAGAGAGAGAGAGAGAGAGAGAGAGAGAGAGAGAGAGAGAGAGAGAGAGAGAGAGAGAGAGAGAGAGAGAGAGAGAACAGCAATCTTGCTTAGCTGGTTCTTCCCTTGCTAGATCCAAACCTATGATTCTAAATTCCTCCTGTGTGTGCGTGTGTATGTGTGCAGAGTCATGGGGTTCAACAAACAAGCAACCTGCATATGGAATGGCAACACAAAATGTCTTTGTAATGTAAAGAATCTAATGTGTGAACAATTACTATGACAGTGCTATTACAAATCTAATAGCTTTTTGGTCTTAAATTCATCATACTATGCATTATGAGTGTATCTGTCACCGCTCTCTCTCTTTTCCATCTACTGGTAAAAACACACCAGCAGATCATCAGATCTAATAAAGTCATAAAGTACATTTCAGACATTGCGGTTGATCAATGGGCAGAAAAATGTGCAACACCAGAAAGAGGTACAGAAAAACGTCCTTTGTAGAACTTGGTCTTACTTTAACTTTGTAGTTAAAAAATAACAGAAATAAAAAGATCAGTCTCCTTTTCAGCTATTTGTCTTTTGCGTCAGAGGATGACAAGAGGGGACAGTTTAGGATCATTTAATGGGAGCCATTAATCATTGTCATGCGTTGGCACACACACACAAACTGGCTGCATCGGGAAGGTAAGTCTGTCTGGCTGATCTCCGCACTAGAAAAGGGCAGCCATAGCTATAAGAAGCCATAAAATGCAGGGAAACCAATGAGGCAACCGACAAATTCAGCCGAGCTGTAACTATGGGGTGTCACTGAAAAGGCACACTACACGCACACACACATGTTCCTGGACAGTAAGGACCAAAACTAAACCCTGTGCACCAGTGTCTTTCATTATTCAATAGGATTTTCCATTCACAGCTGTCAGGGGGTGATATCTAGAGGCTGAATGTAGGGCAGCCTTATTGCGTGGCTGTTTGAATCAGGAACAGCCAATAAATACAACTATTCCGTTTTCATTGGGGTGGACACGCAACTGTTCCGTGACAAATAATTAGCCATGAAAAGGTCATGAGTTGTGTTGAGAGTAGGTCAACTAGGATTGGAAAAATACTTGACTCTGACTTTAAACCATTGATAACGTCACTAAAGCCTTCCTGATGAAGTTGACTGGATCTGCAGCGCTCGCCGGCGGCGGCGGCCGTTTCAGCCTCTGGCTTGGTTACAGAGCGCTGGAATGGCGGTCATTAAACCAACTGAGCTCCAGGACAACTCCTCTCGTTTTGCGCCAAAAAGCATTTTTCCTCTTCTTTCGCTCGGGAATAGTCCTCCACCTGTGTATAACAAACAAATACCTCATTGGAAAGTGTATGCCAATGAACAATGATGCTAGTTAAAGGTTTTCAAGTGTTGGCAAGTACTGCATCAGTTGCATACATCTACGATATTGGATGCTATCATTCTCTGCCTTTCCAACATTGCTTTGCCTTTTTTGTGATGAGTGATGGCATTAGAGTGATGTTATTTCCAACCAATCAGTCAAGGCAATAAACAGTGTAGCTTTGATTCAATTGTGTTAAACTGATGAAAGGCAGCACACACACACACACACACACACACACACACACACACACACACACACACACACACACACACACACGCACGTCTACAATGATCTGCAACCTGACAGAAAAAATAATCCTGCCTTGCTCAGAGGCACCTTGGCATTAGATGCCAGGGATGTTTAGGCTTCATAGTTTATTCCCTCGCTGTTGAAGGGGAATTCCTCTCAGGAATCTGCACTGAACTCCAGAAGCTACTCCTCTTTCCCTGGCGTTTCCTGACTCCCGTCCGCATACCCTGAGTCCCGGGGGGGGCCTGTGATTGGGCTGAGAGTGACCGCCCAGGCCTTGTAATACAACACAGTCAAACAAAGGTCTGCACCAACACAGAGCTCTATGTGAATACCCAGCCTCTCAGGGACAAGAGGAGACTGTTCATCTCCTCCGCTAATGGGCCCGGTGCATCGGGGGTCGGGGGGGGTGCGCTGCCATCGTTTCTTGGAAGTGAAGGTGAGACATCAAGCGCTCCCTGTTTTCGTTGTTCCGAGCGGAGGTGACGCAAAGTAAATATGGCAGGCTAGCTTACAGAAGAAGTGCGCCCCAAGAAAAGGGTGCCCCGTGAAAGCTGTGACGGGACAGCTCTCCTGCAGCAATTAAAGGGGGTCCTTTCTCCCCTGGCAATGAAGCACGACCCCCCTGCCCCACCTCCTTCTCATCCCCCTTTCCCAATTCCCCTCCATGCCACAAAAATAACAGGGTTTGACAAGCAGTTGCATTTTGCAGACACACTCGTCATTCTCTGCAAGAGGTCATAGAATGGAAAGTGTTAGGTTGCCTCTATTTCCTTTAATTGCTCCCTCCCTCCCTCCTTCCCCTCCCTCCCTCCCTCCCTCCCTCCCTGAAACCGGCAGACCAGGCTGACATGGGCTGACTCTTTTCTCCGTGCCATGTGTTACAGGGAAGGTGGAATCTTTGCGTTGTTGCACTGGAATTCAGAGCTATATGCCTTGGGGGGCTGTGGGTTAAGTGTGTGTCTCGATGTTCCTGGGCTCTCTCAACCAAATCAACCGTGACCAAGCCTGGCTCAGGGAGCTGTTTGGAGTCCTTATTAGTGTTTGTTTGAACCTGCTTTGAAAAACCAGGTGCTATAGGATTCGCCGCAGCTGGGAGGTTTCCACTCCTCCAACTGGTTTGAACATTTTCTCCCAGATATTTACTCTGTGATGATGGCTCTGCAATCGCTGTACATCATCATCATTCCTCCTCTTTAGGTGAACTAGCAAAGACACATTTGGTACCCATGATTAGATGATAGTATTTCACACGATGTACAGTTTTTCACATAAAATAGTCAAAATATAAGGTTAGAGATATCAAAGAGAGAGGAAACAAACGAGCATTAGTCCTGTATTAAAATGATTCAACGCTCATTTCCAATTTTTGGACCAGTGTTTTTCCTTAGCATACTTGGAGCACTAACTGTGACCGTATGACCCTGTCTGCTCACAATGGAAGACCTCTGATACAAACACCGTCCCAGAAAGAGTTTGAGAGGCGTGAGAGCGAGACGGGGGGAGAGAGACAGAGAGACAGAGAGACAGACAGAGAGAGAGAAAAACTAAACATCTGGAGTCATGGGTGAGTGTTGTTGCAGCATAGGGGAGACATCAGTGCTGTCCTTGTGCTCATGATAGATGTCGTTAGCAACGATTGCCTTCGGAAGGCACCGCTGGGATCCGGTGGGTTGGCCCGCCCGGCCAGACGGATCTACGGGCCCTTACGGAAACCCAAACACTTCCACATGTCCATGTCGCCCCACGCGCCAACCGACAAAATCACACCCAGACACGCATCCACACATGCACGCACTCGAATGCAAACAAACGCACTCGCACGCGACTGAGGAGCGAGTCTGTGGACGGCGCCCACACACCCAGACGATGCTAGGGAGGATGGATCTGAGACCTGGGACTGAAAGTATGTGCCGGTCTCCACCTCCTCCTCTGCTGGCCACCGCAGCACCCTCCTAAATCTCAACAGCGGCAACACACAACAACAACACATCTTGAGAAGCCATCTTGTACCAAAGGGGGGAGAGTCATACATGGAAACTTTCCTCAATCACCCGGTATTAAAAGCCACATCCTCCAAACAGCCAGAAGATGCCGAGAAGGATTAGGTCCCGCTCTGCTCGGCCGCTTGGCTGCGGCTGCGCACGGACGAGGATGGAAAAGTCCCATCACATGGGGAGCTGGACGAAGGAGGACGAAGGAGGGACAGCCAATAGACAGACAGCAGCAGGCTGAGAGGAAGAGGGACAAGGAGGGCTCAAGTTATACCTTTTTGGATGCTTCAGAATGAACAATGCTGTACGTGTGTGCGTGTGTGCGTGTGTGCGTGTGTGTGTGTGTGTGTGTGTATGTCTACAGATTGTTTCCACGTGTATGACATGTGTGTGCAATATGAAGGCACCTGCAATACCTAATGGCAGACTCATGACATGTGTGCTCTCCTCCAAGGCAGAGCACAGCTCCCTGGGGCCGTAGAGGGGGGGGGGGGGGGGGGTCTGTAGTGGGTGTTAAACCCATGTGAGGAAGAAGAGGATGAGGTCATATACATGTGTGTCACAAAGCGTTATATGGACCACCCACTGGTCGACAGAGACACACTGGGAAGGGGCAGAATGATACAAGGCAAGAGAGACACTGAGAGATGGATTGTATCATTGCAGGACATCTTCATCACTGTGCCTCTAATTGTAGAGGTTTCGTAATATGCAGATGTGAATACAGGTCGTGTAGTTGTATAAAGTGTCTAACAAAACATCACAGGTTTATTTTGGGGACAACACACACAAGAGCCTGGTTTGTACCTGTGACTGCATCCAAGAGTCCTGATCGGGAGAGGAGACGGCAGAGAGGCTAAACTATCCTGTTGGGTCTGAGAGCTCAATAATAAAGAGGAAGAGGAACATGAACAGGCTCACCACAGGTTTGACAGAGTTAACCCAGCTCATTTGGTGGCAGTGGATGTGGAACTCGAAATGTTGTCGAGGAGTTTGTGCAAAAAGGAATGATATATCTATGACCGAGTGGCTGTGTATAAAATCAGACGGGAAAGAAGGAAAAATGCTGCGAAGGATCTTTTTTTTATTCTCTCCCGTCTGCTGCACTGATTGCCAATATTGCATCTGTTGCTGGGAATGGCCAAAGCAATAGAAAATCCCCTGACAAGGACTGCCTCCGCCAGACAGACACACTCACATCTCAAACGTGTGCTCTTCAACATTTTGGCTGACTCTTGGCCTTTTAACCCCTCGGGGGTCAATATTGATCCAGCACCTGCTGCCTCATCAACTACCGCCATGCCCACCTACCCCTCCCCTGCCCCGCATCACAGAAACAGATCACCCAGACACACACAACCCCCCCTCCAGACACACACACACACAAACTGGGGAACGACTACTTATGTAACCGTTTCCTTTAATACCTTTCTTATAATTAATGGCTGTTTGTTGTCAGGGTGATGTAGTCTAGACCACAACATCAGGACCTGAGAAGGCCGATCATCACTGCGGTGTGCCAATTTTAAACAACATTCACCATGAGCTAACCACGGCTAAACGTGTGAAAAGAGCTCCTCATTTCCAAGAGTCACCCTCTCCCGGACACCATCCCATCCAAATAAATCTTTAGATATATTTGTATTTATTCTATGTAATGATACTAATACCTTTGTTACCCCCCTTTGATACTCTCTGGACAAGATGTTGAAAAATAAGGCACATATAAGCAACACGGAACATTTGTTTTAGATTTTCGGTTGGTTTTAAAAATATCCTGTGTTGTCATTCTTTCCAGCCTGGGTTATCACTCCCAGTGCTCCAGAGCAGCTTGAAGAGCTTTGTTTGGATGGGCCGCTGAGGTATGTATGGCAGACTGGATGACTTCATCAAGGAGCCTTCACACATTCAGTTAGTCAGTTTAGATAGAGAACTGAGAACCCTGATATCTTCTTTTCAAGTTGAGGTTATACAAAGTTATCGATGGACAACTTACACGTCATGTGACAGCGCTGTTGGAGGGAGGAGGAAGTCTGTTTGATTACTTTTCAAAGGAAGCCGATAAACGTTTCAGAGGAAATATGTCAGACATTAGCAACAATCAAAAGAAAAACAGAGTCCCAAGAAGACAGCCAACGGTCATAACAATAAACACAGCCCTGGGGATAACCCCTGCTTCAGTCCACAGTGCACGTGAGGCAGGTCTCGTGCACACACCTAGGGCTTCGTGCACACAGGTCTTGTGCACAGGCCTCAGGTCTCGTGCACACGCCTCAGGACTCATGCACACGCCTCAGACCTCCTGCACACGTCTCAGGGCGCGTGCACACGCCTCAGATGAAAGCACCATGCTCCCTAGGGGCTATGAGGAGAATTCCATGCGATGAGATCACCGTGAACAGACATGTGCTGCGGCTCCTAGAGAGAGTAGAGCCAAGTATGTTATCAAACTGACTTAGTTCAGGTGAAGCATGGAAAGACACAGAGGAGGGAGCTTTCCTTTCCACCTCAGGTAGACATGTCGTTTTATTCGTGATCCAATGTTCAGAATGAAAAATATCCACCTCTCTCCCTCTCTCTGGATTTCAGTGTACTGGAATGAGTTTCACAAAGTCTGTCAGTTTTGGTTTGTGTTCAGGATGAAAACCTATTTGTGTTCTGCTGCATTGCAGATGTTTGTAATCCAGAATAAGAGAAGTTATGGGAACTCATTTTATTTGAGTTATTGAGATTTGATCTGAGCTTGTGTTATTTCATAATTCCAAAAAAGTTAATAAGGGAAACTGTGTTGTGTGTAATGTTTGAGGTTCTTACAGGAATTCCATGGGTATGCAAACATTCAGACAAAAACAAATCCAGGCTGTCCCTGAGTAAAAAACATTCCATCTTGCCTTCATTGTATGGAACCTATTCCAGAGATTTCTTAAACATTTGTTCAATCCTATTTGAGTCAGCATAATGTTGTATGATGCTCATATTCACCACAGGGGCCAAATCTCTGTCAGGGGGGAAGGAGAGTTGAAGCTGAACTCACCCAGGAGCAGATGTAAGGGAACGGGGACCCCAGGAATAACGGTAGCCTATATGAAAACTGGGCAGCAACCTTGGCTTACATTATGCCGTCGTGCTGCCTGCTTTTACTGCCCTGGCCATGAGCAGGGTCTGGATGTTTCCCCCCTCACTGATCAGCTCTGACAGGCTGTTTCCCAGCTGCTACCAGGACATCAGGAAGACATTGATTGGGAAAGAGATTGCAGGATATGCCCAAACTATTTGTCTTTAGGTTGTGCTAATAGATGATGAACAAAATACATTTGTTAGGTTTAGTAGGAGAAACATTTACAACAACCAATGTATTATTGGGTTATTTCAAGAGGGTGATTCAACTATAAAATATTTGCATCAGAACATTGGATGATCATTTTGAAGGCGTTACGTAAGAGGGCATTACTTGAACCGTGACACGACGCAGAATATACATGTTCTTAAAAAGCGATGAGGCTCTCTCTGGGCTAATCATGATCCACTGTCACTCAAAGGTAAAGTAATGACAAGACCAATTTTTTTTTCCAGGGATTACAAACTAGCACCTACCACATAACACTATAGATCAGAGTCACACAGTTGGAAGGGGGGAGATTTAAAGGTGACATATTATACTACCAGGTGTGAGTGTGATTAGCCGTTACAAGCCGTTTTGACAATCAGCTTCTTCTGACATCACAAGTGGGCGTGTCCACCTAGATGTGTGCTGGATAGATCAGTCTACAGCACACCCAATGGAATGTAGCAAACGTTGCTCATCTATCCATCATACATCTAGGTGGACACAGGACACGTCAACTTGTGATGTCAGATGAGGCAGATTTTGTAAATGGCTTGTAACGGCTAATCACACTCACACCTGGTGGTATAATATGGTCACCTTTAAGAGCTACATTTTAAATTGAATTCAATATATCTTGCAATCGCAAACGCTCAGCCATCAGTGAGTGTAATGTGCTGTGAGAATATTTCTTTTGAGTTGACAGCACTTTCAGTCCCCCTATGAACTTATCTCTGTTGTAGACCACTCACGGCTCATTGCTGACCAATCAGGGCATCTCTGCCCTGATCAGCTCAGGGAATCCATCTTGCCTGTCAATCACAGGCGAGTGAATGCAACAAATCTCACTCGCTTTTCTGCTCTCCCTCTCTTTACAACTATGGTAATCGTGCCTACAGCTTCAGTCTGATGAGCCGGCAGCTTCAGTCTGTTGGATTCAAGCCATCCACCTGGTGTTCAGCACAGAGGTGGTCCCTCAGTCCAGCCACTGATTACTAGACATTGGAGGAAGTATCATGTTCTGCTGGCCACAAACATGTTGGGCTTTAGCCAGATAACAAGGCTAAACAACTGCCTGGTGTTGGGAAGAGATTTAGAGATATTTTGTAAAAGGGATGATGTATGATTTCTTACTCCCACACACATACACACAAACACACAAACACTTAGAAGCCTGCGAGACCGAAATTCTACCTTTTCAACAGGTGGTGGTTTGAACTACACAACTTATTGAACATGGTCCAAAAAGATGCAAATCTTAATTAAGTTAGTTAATGTGTATGTGAATAGATGTATTGTAGTTTTGAAGACATTTATTATTATTGATAATAATTATGAAATATTATGGTATATCTGCAAATTTTCACTGAGGGATTAAGGGCCCCTGTAATAATAAAACATCATATTGGGCCTTTCACTTCATCACACTAGAAGCGTTAAATTCCTCCTCCTACACTCTGCTGTATTTGCTCTCAAACAATATGAACAAGTCTATAATAACTCGAACAAAAATTCTACGAACTAGAAAGGAATTAGAACGGATCTCCCATTCAGAAAGAAAAAGTTTGTACCCTTAAGTGCCCTTCACTCTTAAATAGTTACATCTGCTCTAATATAATTAAATCAGGTTTACTTTTCCCAACTCCAACTTTGGCAGTCTGGAGCTGCCGTTACCCTCTGAAGCGAGGATAATCGCTCCTTTGGTGGAAATAATTGTGACTCAGATAACCCTTTTTACTGAAGGAATCCTCCAGCTCAGTAAAAATCCAGGGGTCGTATCATAGTGCATTCTCAGCCTCCTACATCCCACTCCCCCTGAGAATCCAGAGAACACACTCCCTTCCTCCCTCCCTTTCTCCCCATCAGCCCTTAGAAATGGTCAGATGAACTCAAGGTTGTACGGTAACATGCACTGCAAAGCATAACTGCAACTCAAACTGAAAGTGGATCTTGAAACGGTGCGACCCCTCAGGAGAAGCTATTGTTTTTAAAATAGGAGTTACAAGTAGACGTTGTGGAGTTGATGTCAAAAAGGAAGACGATGATGAACTGCGTGCAAACCTCGCTTGAGAAAAAATAAAGAATATTTCAAGACCATTTTTTTTGTGCTTTACAACCTCTGGCTGCTAGCCTGTTAAAATACTATAATTCTGAAAACTTTCATTTCCCGTTTATACACACACATTTATCCTCACACACATACACAATCACCCACACAGACAGACACACATCTACACGTCGTACACACTTGGGGAGACAGGAAAGAACAATTCCACAGCCCATGGCAGTAGCACACTCTTGGCAGTACCATATCCTGTCTAAGGGCGTCCTCAATAGCCTCAACCCCCCGTCCCCCAGCACCCTCTACAGCGGCTGGGCCTGACATCCTGCTGGGCCTGGCCAACCAGCAGGGTCTGTCCACGGGTCAGACTCTCACCATACAGCAGAGAGGAGGACTCTGTCGGTTTTTTTGCCGGGAGAAACTTTGGCACAAGACAAAGCACCTCTCCTTTCTCCTGCGTTCTCTTGATTAAATCCAATGGGAGAGCTGTCTCCTCGTTCCAAGAGGTCTAATTGCCAAGATGAGGAATACAGAGAAAGAAAGGAAGAAGCAAGCTCCAGGAAATAGAAAAGAATGGGGAGAGAGCAACGGGAATGGATTGTAGAAAAAATAGCACAAACAAATGCACACACTCATGCCACATATAGATTCAGCATCAGTGTACATGGAATTTGCACACACACACACACACACACACACACACACACACACACACACACACACCCTTTCCTTTTACAGTTTTTTCCTATCGTTTTAGGCAATTTACCTAAACCATGTTCACATTCCCTAAACACTTCACACAGTGAGCATACCAGTAGACCATGTGAACCAAACTGTGGTTACTTGCCCCTATGCTAAGATACAAATGCTGGCAATGACGCCTTCTTCCAAATTTCATGGATACCTGCCCCAGTCAATGTTCACTACCGGCAAAACGCTGTGGAACTACAGCATATTTTACCAATGTTTAGATACTCTGTTCAAAACAGTGAACTTTCTGTTCAAAACCTAACTTATCAGTAATTTAGATCACTGTAGATGGAAAGATGCTGCATTTGGACAGACAAATGAAGTTACATGTTTGAATAAGAAAAAATATTTAGTTTATAGTTTATTTATTTTATTTTACAGTAATTTAGATTTTTTTCCCCCTGTGCACCATAGTTCTTGGTGAATTGGCATGGAATTACTTTTTTTACGTAAAAGCAACACTACATACAATGATCTGTACAAAACACAGAGGATAAGTTTTGCAATGCAAAACACCTGGTGGTCATTTCAGCTAAAGACCTACTCAGCTAAAGACCTACTCAGGTGTTTTACATAATTTACGTAATTTGTGCCTCGTTGAAAAAGGGCCTTCTTTGGCATTTGCTTTGGACTTCTTTACGTAGTTGGTATAGGAAAATGGATGCAGCAAGAGCAAGAGCAAGAGGCAGAGGCAGAGGAAGAGGAAGAGGTGGAGGTGAAGGTGAAGGTGGAGTAGGAGGAAGAGGAAGAGGTAGAGGTAGAGGAAGAGGAAGAGGAAGAGGTGGAGGTGAAGGTGGAGGTGAAGGTGGAGGTGGAGGTGAAGGTGGAGTAGGAGGAAGAGGAAGAGGTAGAGGAAGAGGAAGAGGTGGAGGTGAAGGTGAAGGTGGAGGTGGAGGTGGAGGTGGAGGTGAAGGTGGAGTAGGAGGAAGAGGAAGAGGTAGAGGAAGAGGAAGAGGTAGAGGAAGAGGGAGAGGTAGAGGAAGAGGGAGAGGGAGAGGAGCAGCAGCAGCAAGGACAGTTGTATCTGATGAAATCAGAGCAACTGTCATCGACCATGTAATCAATCATGGTCTGTCCATGAGGGAAGCTGGTCTGAGGGTTCAGCCGAACTTGCCAAGATCAACGGTGGCATCAATCGTGAGGGTTTTCACACAAACTAACAGGTACTATACAGTATTTACAGCATTCTGACTGATGTGTTTGTGATTTGTTTCTGGATCATATATTACGTACTTACTGTATGTAATTTGCATTACAAAAACTGAAAATTGTTATTCTCAGTTTCTCATAAAACACTTACAGTATTTACTGTATTTACAATTACAGTACATTTACCACACTCAATTGTGACATCTTTTGTGGGAGGTAAACCGACATATGAACACTGTCAGCAGATACTTGGCTTGGATTGTCATACTGTAATATTACAAACTTTATTACTGTAGTCCAAAGAAGTGTTTGTCTGTGTTTTTTCTCTTTTTTTCAATGCAACACTACAGGAAATCTATGCCAAACTGGAGGACACAGCAACATTTTATATATGCAATTGGCAATGCTTCAAGATGTTAGTGTTTTTTAGGTCATAGTGTTCTGAGAGGAAGCATGTGTTAAGTTATGGCAGCATTGTTTGTGGTGTGGTTGTTGTAGTGCATTTTGCACCAAAGGTTAACAGATATGCAGAGGTGTGTGTCTTTAAAGCCCACTGTGTTAAGTGATAGGGAAAAGTGACCATAGTATGGGTACATGACCGAAAACGATAGGAAAAAACTGTAACTGCACAATATATCCTATTCATAGACTTGCTTCTTAATTCAAACCCATTTTCAAGTACAAGTGACTCACAATTAAACAAAACCAGTCCAGAGCTGACGATTAAGGCGCAGCAGTACCAACAATTATCTCACAATCAGCGTTTACAGCCTGGTGGATGTAAAGGCAGGTCGCCTCAGTGAGGTCCCCTCAGTGAGGTCCCCTCAGTGAGACTCCAACACACTTTGGTTCCCCCTCATGACTTTCATGGCTTTGAATGGGAGATACCATGAAATTCCTAAAAAGTGTTTGTCCGTGTCCTCTTATTTAAATTTGCAGACTACAACAGAATCAGTGTAGCAGCAGTAATATCAGAGAACACAACTGAGAGAGTAAGGCTAACACAAAACTGAAGCTGAGGTTTTCCAAGCATATGTTTTTTTTTTTTTATAAGTATTATAAGCATATAAGTATTAAGATATCCCACAAACCTGATTACCAATGGTGCTTCTAGAAGAGCATTCAATTGCTTTTAAGAGCAAATAGTTGAATATAACTGATGTTGAAACATGCAGGTTGCAGATAATCAGAAATTGCAGCTATGTAAATTCTCTTCAGCTGAAGTTTTGTATCCATACGAGAAAAAGTATGTTGAGAAACCAGATGCAGGAATTGTGTAAAAACGCCACGAGCTGGTTGTGATCAACTCTCTGCACTTGGATGTTCAAAAGGCTACAATGCTACGGCTATTTATTTACATTTTCTACTTATCTTTATCTGCTTTATATTGTATTGCTGCTGCTATGTGGCTGTTGAGGAACCAAGCCTAAGAATTTTACTCTTGTGTAGTTGTACAATAAGATGTAATAAAAGTAATTCAGATTCTGATATTTCAAACTGGTTCTCGGGCCTGTCGCAAAGGAGTGTTTCATTGAATACAAATTACAATTTGTGGAAACTTAATTTGGAGAAAGTGCTTGGCAGTGAAGGACGAGGGACTGAGCAGCAGGTGGGCAAGAGGCTCCAAGACAGACGTACATTGGGCTCTGTACTGTTTAGCTGGCCTGAAGAGACAACAGAAGTCTTGTTGTTACTAGATCTTACGGCCAGAGTTCAGAATATGTACAAGATCTGATTTGTCCTTATTGGACGACACAGAATCTCAACTGTCAAACTACAGACTCAACCGGCGGACTCACATATTCAAATACTTTCCATATAACCAACCGACAGAAAGACGACAGACGACAACGGGAACAAAATTGTCAGAAAGTATGAAAATTACAAATACCAAGTTTTACTGAGCTTCCGAAACACAAGCCAATGTTAACCGAGAAATGGTTTGTAGACACAAGAACAAAAATAAATTGGTAATACAATCGTTAAATTCTTGTGAGCTGGTATGAAATTTCCTCTTTGTCAAATCATACTTCTCATCAAAACATCGATTAACAGGGTTAAGCACACACATCTCAAGGACTATGAGATGTTTCCAAGCCATAATGTGGACAGTTAGGAACACAGCATGGAATCTGCACACTGCTGCTCACTGCTTTACCAGATGCATTGAATAACCACAGCATCAGAAGACTATTTGCTAAAGTGTGAGTGAGTGAGTGAGTGTGTGTGTGTCTGTGTTAGAATATGAGGCAAAACCTGGAGGGAACTAGATTGATAATGTTAATTTGTGGAGCATGATTGATAAGCAGCTCTATTCTGAGCAAGGTTTCATGAGAAAATAGGGATAAATGTTGTTGGCACACCCAGCCTTTTATAGAGGAAAAGAATAGCTACATTTAGACATACCATCATCAAGGCAGGGCCCAAACACTTAAACAGTCCCCTTATTTAAATGGTTTTAGCTTGTATGTTTTTATGTTTATTGCATGGTGCAGTATAGCTAAGTTGTTTATGCACTTAAAGATCAAAGGCAGATCTTGTTTTGTCTCTTGGATAATTTTTTAAAGGACGCTATATGCACCATGAAAACCAAGGTGAAGCACATAGTATATGTATACATTGTAGAAAAAGGTTTTGTTTTGCAACAAGAAGACAAACGTATCAATCAAACAAAACAAAGTGAATCCACTTCTTCCTTTCGATGTTCCATGAGAAGGCTACCTGCAGGCATCGTGTAAAGGTGGCATCTCCGAGGGGTTGTTCTGGCGACATCATCTGGCACAGCAGATCTCTCCTAGCTCACAATCCCAAACATCAACAGAGGCAGAGGGTGGGATATGAAGAGCTGAAAGCTCCTTCTGAGTGATCAACTACTCCTAACATTTGACAGACGGCCTGGAATCATGCTCCAAAACAGCTTGGACCTTATAAAATTGCGCTTGTCAACTCAAACACACAGAAATCAAATTATTTAAATAGTCTCAATTGATTTAATTGACTGACCTCAGATAACATGACAAGTTCAAATACATTGAATGGACAGATGTCTGACTGTAACTCAATTGGATAAAGGTTGGAACTTCACATTTTTGCTAATTTCAATTTCCTCTCTGTGCAGTGTCACATTTCAGTTGACATTTAGTTCACATAAAGTCTCGGTATGTGTCCAAAGACGTCCTTAAAGGCACCCAGTGCAACTTTCGAGGCTTAAAAATAAACATTCAATTTCTAGTCTTTTTTACACGTAGTAAGTTTCAATAACTCCATACCATTACATACCGACATTCAAGCAGCAAAGATGAGACGTCGTTGTGTGGCGAGAACTGATAGAAAATCGATAACAACAACAATGCCGCCATTTTCTTTATTTTTTGTAACCTACAATAAATAAAGCAGGCTTCCAGTCAATGGAAAAATGGCTTCTCCCCACCGGCGATTGTTGTTGTTTACGATTTTCTATCAGTTCTCACCACACAACGACGTCTCATCTTTGCTCCTTGAATGTCGATATGTAATGGTATGGAGTTATTGAAACTTACTACGTGTAAAAAAGACTAGAAATTGAATGTTTATTTTTCATTGAATGTTTACATAAAGTTGCACTGGGTGCCTTTAAAAGGGGACAATTGCTACTGAAAAACGTTCAACAGCATCATCCTCTTCAAAGGAGTCATGTCAATGTACACTGAGCACCCTATATATTTAACAATTAAGACAATTTCCTTCAATTGGACAGAAAGGTCTTTGTTTTAGAATTCCAGGTAATTTAGATATCAGAATCTAAAATTATTGGAGGATGACTTCAACCAAATGAAGAGTGAGATAAAAACATTGGAGAACACTGCCACCTGGGGGTCATACTGTTACTGTTGTATGACAGCTTCATATTGGAGTGAAGTTTGGGGTAAATGAAATGTCCTTATATTTTTTAGAAAAGCACTATTTTTTCATTGAAGATGACATTAAATTCCTCAGAAAAACAGTCTAGACATTGTTAATGTGGTCAACTATTCTAGTTTGAAACAGTTTATCTTTAATGAGATATCTCCATAGGTGTACAGAGGCCCATTTCCAGCAACCATCACTCCTGTGTTCTAATGGTATATTGTTTAGCTAACAGTTTTAAAAAGCTATTGATTGATTAGTCATGTTTTGAAGGAAAACATGAAATTGTCTGGGTGACTTTTGAATGGTATTGTTTATCGGTTAATGATAATTCTCTCGTGCCCATTTCTAAATCAGCATTGCTGATATCCACATTTACATTAGACGCTCTCATTTGGTGCAGAAAGAAGCCTTCAAACAATGAAGATGAGATGAAGGAGTAGTCAGCATTTTTTTATATACATCTTCTTGTTATATATCTTGCCTTTGGGTATTAGAAAAGACATTCAAAAGTCCAACATTATCAAAATTCTTAAGTAGTATTTATAATCATAACAATAATGAAATGACACAGAGAGCAGACCTTATTTCAATTCCTATATCTTTATTATATTACATCAAAAGCTGAATCAAATAATAGGATTTTAAGTGCAACAAGTTGAGACAACCACAAAAGAACTGACTGGGCTATACATGTTTGTGTTTCGGTTTTCCAACATGTAGAAATATGGCAAGTGCTATTGGTGTACAAATCCTACAGCCAGCCTAATGACTTATGCGTCTTCGGTAAACCTGGAACGTATGTCAAATGCCTTCAATTTTGTGGGATTGTGTTGTTCTATACGGTCAACATTAATTCGCTTTACATTGTGCGTTTAGCGTTTCAGTAGCCTGGTTCCAAGCCCTCCCTCAGTTTGAGTTCCAACTGACCTAGTTCCCCCAAGGTGGGGGGGGCGGTCAGGGAGGGTAGGGGGTTGGTGGGGAGGGCTACTTTTTAGCAGTCTGGAGACGCTCGCCGACATTCTCCCAGTTGATGACATTCCAGATGGCCTTTACGTAGTCGGGCCGCACGTTCTTGTACTGGAGGTAGTAGGCATGCTCCCACACGTCAATACCAAGCAGGGGAATGAGACCTAGGCAATCACGGAGAAGAAATGCTATGAAGATCAACCAAGCAGATCTGCTCTATATAGTGCTTTCACTACACAACTGCAGTGCAACGCATCATGTTTACATGCATAGATTAAAGTATAAATTAAAATTCAGGGTTGCACATTCAACAATTGCTTAGCCGGTAGCGTCTTCCACTAAGGTAGTTAAAAAAATGTATTTGCTAAAAGATAAGTACATTTTAGAAAACAGTGGAGCTGATGTACAAAAAAAAAAAAGAGGGTATTTTTCAATCATTTGTTTTTTTATATGGCCAGATTGTGATCCAGAAAGTGGATGGTAAATACATTTCCAAAAGTTAGTTCTCAATTTAACTTGTAGTATATTCAATAACAATAACGCAGGAAGCTAAGGAGGCATGCGTAATGGTTCAGTACTGTGTGAAAGTCGCCATTTGGAGAGCTCACCTGTGGTCCCTTGCAGAGGGTCCTGGTTGGCGCAGGCGGCCACGCGCAGATGGCCGCCCTCCTTGTCGTAGCCCAGCCAGCCCCAGCCCGACCCCTGCACGGCCACTGTGGCCGCAGACATCTTCTCCTTCAGCTTCTGGAAAGAGCCGAAGTCCCCCTGGATGGCCGCCAGCAGCTCACCTTAGGGCACGAGATGATGGTCGATGGGGAACGACATGGCAAACATGACAGTATTTATCATTTGAATCCACACTCTGGGTGCTTTTATACAGGACAGAACCATGCAATTACCCCACACTGTCACACATCATGTTCATAATATCAAGAGTTCTACTTGAAAGTCATTGTTTCAGTTTCAAAAGAATAAAGTCCAAATTGTCTCAAATCGCTAGACCATCAAGAAATGAGACAGTTATCCTCCCTCACCTTGTGGCTCCCCCCCACCGTTGGGAGAGAGGTTTGTCCAGAAGATGCTGTGATTGATGTGGCCTCCTCCATTGAACCTCAAGGCCGGCTGCAGGGCCACCTGGGCGGTCACATCTCCTGAATAAAACAAATGAAGAGATCAATCATCTATTCATAATGCTAAAACATGCATAGAACTCCTACACATAAATTTGATGATCAAATGTATCATGCATTACTGTAACACCCGTCCATATTCTTGCCACTGGTTTGAAACACCCCTTAATGACTTAATAGTACTTGAACATGGTTTGAGTATTTCGTAAGGATGCCCACTAGGCACCTCCCTAGGGAGGTGTTCCAGGAACATCCAGTAGGGAGGAGACCTCAGGAAAGACCCACGACTAGGTAGAGATTATGTCTCAACACTGGCGGGGAAACGCCTCGGTTTCCCCCGTCAGAGCTGGTCAATGTGGCCGGGGAAAGAGAGGTCTTGGGCCCCCTACTAGAGCTGCTGCCCCTGCGACCCGACTACAGATAAATGGTTGCAGATGAGGATGAACATCAAGCGACAAAGTTAAATACCCTTTGCAAGAGCTTCCTGGTACTTCTCCTCCGTAATGTTGAGGTTGTTGACATAGGTGGCGTGATGCTTGCTGTGGTGCAGCTGCATTATCTCTGCGCTGACGTGGGGCTCCAGGGCAGCATAGTCATAGGTCAGATCAGGCAGCGCGTGCTTCTGTCTGACAGACAACACCTGTCCCACAGCTTTGCTGACGGTGGCTGTGCACCTAAAACCCAATAGATTAGTAGAAACATTGTATGATCTGTAGCAACATCTGCAACGGAATAAGTCTATGAACCAACAATATAGAAAAGAGAAAATAATATTTCATTGGGCATTTAAGTATCTATAGGAAACATTTGTATTTTTAAATGGTTTGCAAGGGATACGGTTAGTTTAAGAATAGAAAATGAAGCCCCTTAAAGAGATTTCCAATAGAGAAAGAGTGTAAGGAGGGAAAACATAATATTTCAGTACATAAGAAATTCCAGTTATACCTTTTTTTAAGGTAACGTTACATTTCCACATATTTATATTATGTTCCAACTGCGTATGTTTGGTATCTGCAGTTAACATGCTTGGACTGGGACTCCCAAGTGTCCTATATTGTTGAAGTCATTGTCATCTCATCGAATCCAACCCTGACCATTTACGTGCTCCGTATGTATTACTTCTCCAGTAGAGGGACACGTTTGAAAGTTGTCAAAAGGCATTTGAATGATCACAAGCTAACCTATCTGTGATGCTAGGCTACCATAGCGTGCAGGCCAGCTAGCCTAGTATCTTGTCTTTCTTAAAGTCACGAACAGCTACAAATAAATTCTTCTGGATTGACCAATGCTCCTTAACAACATGTGCGTTACACCCGACTCTGATACTAGCTTTACCTGTGTATTTGTCCCACCCTGCTGAGCATGATCCCAGTGTTCAGACTCCTCAGCGCTGGAGGCACAAGTTCAGTCTTACCGTCTGCCCTTGGAAATGTTACGTCCCTTTAGCAGACTGAACCATTATCACGAGGAAGGGGTGGACAAGTCTGTCGATCATTATTTTTTTTACACTTTACCTCTGATTCTATTCTCGCAAAACATATTTAAAATGCACAGTCTATGAAAGGGATATTCGATACAGCGATGTGATTATTAATTTGTTGATTTTTTTTATTTTGTCGCATTGTTCATAATACCAATATCAATGATTTTTTGGGTAAATTGGTTTCTGGTTTAAACATTTAGGCGGTGTTTCTTACTGGTAATGTGGATATAACATGACAAAAAATAACTTATTACGTAACCTCGTTAATCCTATGAAATGCAGAAACTCAAACACAGAGTTATCACGTGAGCGTCGACTGCAGCGGGCTGCAGCCAGTATTGCCAGATTGGGCCATATTTTCCGACCAATCTGGCAACGCTTGCTGGAGGATGAGATTTTGGCATTACAAACTAATATTAAGCTTAAATCCAGGGCTCATGGGAAACTTCTGAACTTACTCACAAAGATAAAGTATCCAAACATGAGGAAATGTTCTACCTCCTTGACTGCATTATTTGGCTCTTCTATATTATTATTATAGCCTTTTCCCACATGAAGATTATTAAGTATATCAAATACCATTCCACCATGACTGATGCTCATTTGGAAGCCTGCTGGAGAATAGCCTCCAGCAGCTACTTATCAGAGGTAAAGGTTTTTTTTGGGTTTTTTTAAGTACACATATATTTGAGTCAGACTATCCACCCCTTCCTCGTGAAAATTGATAATTCCGCTAAAACCAGTGTTGCCAGATTGGGCGGGAAATATGGCCCAATATGGCAACCCTGCGAGCGCGGACCAGTGAGGGCGAAGGACGGCGACGGCGCATCGGGCTTTCTGCGGCTGCCGCCATATATTTTTCGTGCTAATTATGATGGCGAATGTATCGAAACACGGATATTACAACTAGCATCACCAGAACCAACACGGAGGCCGTACTTTGCGTTTGTTGATCGTCGATTATTGGACCCGAGTGTGCGGATCTGTAGGAAACTGAGCGGGTAAGTGGAGCTTTAGTCTGCTTAGCAGCAGTCCGCTAGGCTCCGGAAAAGGAGCGCCAGGGAGGGAGCCTCTTCCTTCACCGCCATTTTGTGATAACAAGAAGCCGAAACGGAGCCAGTATTTACACGCTGTTCGGCTTGAACACTGACCAACTTGTTAAGCTATACGGTACGCGAATTGTGTTGAACTTGAGTTTAAATATATAGTTCGTACGTATTTGGGAGTTCACGTTTTTACATTTGGTGCTCCTGTGCGCTGCACGCACGCGCCTTAGCGCAGATGCCTGTCCAGTCCATCAAGGCACGTCACTGCATTTTTTTGTATTTACTGCTATACCTCCGATATTTGCTATTTATTTAAATATGTATAGATAATAATTTGTGTTCAAGACTTCTCACCACTATGTGACAGGGTGTCTTGTCCGCCGTAACGACCACGTAAACAACGTGTCGGAGTCCTTAGACCCGAGCTTAGCGTCATAACGTGAGCTCACCCACTCGGTTGTGATTAATTTCTACTTTTATGTGTTGCAGAGTTCAGAATGACCGAGGAGCCTCTTCCGAAGAAGGTGAGTGGTTTAATGCGCTTCAAAGATTAAAACCCGGCCTACAAACCCAGTAACGTGTGCTATGGAGGGCCTCTTCATTGATGCATTGGATTTCTCTTCGTCTAGGTTCGCCTCAGTGAATCCGACATGAAGACCCTGACCAGGGAGGAACTGTGTGTCAGGTAGGTCAACTGAACACTGCTGGGCTGTGAGCTAATTTGGTGACGAAGCTTTCGTCTGTTTAACACTTGGTTCAAACGTTTTATCTTTTCATTAGGTGGAAACAACATGAAACCTATGTCCAGGTCCTCGAGGCAAAATATGCAGACTTGAGTTGTGAGTACCATACTTTTTAATTAAACTCAAACTATTCCCTGTACGCTATGCTGCAACCCCCCCTGATTAAATGGTAAATATCTGTGACCGTAATGCATTACACACCAATAGCTTCCATATTCTAATGCATCTTATTTCCTCTGTCCACCGTCATAGCCAACGATGTGACGGGGCTGAAGGAGTCTGAGGAGAAGCTGAAGCAGCAGCAGCAGGAGTCTGCACGCCGGGAGAACATCCTGGTCATGAGACTTGCCACGAAGGAGCAGGAGATGCAAGAATGCACGGTATGTGCTTCTCCATCTGACCTTTGTGCCGCTTATTAAAGCATCTGGTGTCCCTATAGAGGACCTACACCTGTGGTTTGCTGAAGCCAGTCATGCCTATTACACAGCAGAAATGAACTACTAAAAAGCGGGTATTCTACCTTGCAGTTTGTGGATGTACCTTTTGCTATCACTATGGAACTATTATTAAAATCCTATTGTTTTATATCTTCTTTATTGCATGGTAATGCATTAGTTAGCATTGTCTGCTCTGAAAAGATGATGGATGAGGGGGAGTGAAACCCTATTGTGAATTTAGCTTCTGAGTAATGGAGGTATTGGTGCCCATCTACTGTCTTTGGAGGTGTTGTCAAATGTTGTTCTTTTAGATGTTATTGATTTCTAAGTATAATCTTCCTTCTTGGCAGCAGATTTAGTTTGGGCCTCCAATTTTCCTCGGAGAGCAGTTTTTATACTTTCGTTAAATGATGGTTGCTTTCATGAAAATGGAATGCCTGTTGCATTGTGGATGAAATGGTGTATCTGTGGTCTATGGTGTATGACATGTCGTTTATCTCTAATTTGTGATCCTGGCTTGAAACACTGTTGGATAACCTTGTTAAACTCAAATGGCGAATAAGATGTGGCTTTTAGATGCTGTTTGGTTAAAAAGAATAGGACGAGAGACTGGATATGTTACTGCAGAGTGTGTAGTCTTGTATTGTGTTTGTACTGACGGCCCTTTTCTCGTCCCTTCAGACCCAGATCCAGTACCTCAAGCAAGTCCAGCAGCCCAGCGTCGCCCAGTTGCGAACGTCCATGGTGGATCCGGCCATCAACTTGTTTTTCCTCAAAATGAAGGGCGAACTGGAACAGACTAAAGACAAACTGGAGCAGGCCCAAAATGAACTGAGTGCCTGGAAATTTACACCTGATAGGTAAAGGCAATCAAAAAAACAAAAAATAACTCCCCTCCCAAAAACAAAAGTCAAGACCTCCTCACGACCCCACTCTCACTGCAGGCATGCAGGGACTAAAGGTGGAGGGGAGGCAGAGGTACTCCCCACGAGACTCAGACTCTTACTGAAAGCCAGACACTGCAGAAACAAACTGCCATGTTGGGTTTTTCTATGTACTCTTGCACTGTGCCAGCTACACATCACATAATGTAACTTGGAAAAAAGACGGTATGGTCAGGTGACACTTGTGTTTTCAGATCTCTTCCCCCTCCCCACCCCCGTTAACCCCTCACCACCCAAGGGCCTGCAGGAGTCGGGACTGTTTGTTGTGAAGAGGTGGTCCCTCACTTCCAACATGGATATGCCCCCAAACCCAGACCAGACAGTTGACTTTAATATAGATGGAGTTGTGGTGGAGATTGAGTCAGTCTTGGGGGAGGGAATCCTGGCTGAAGCAAGCGGCTTTTCTAGGCCTAAATCAGCAGTTGAACTCTTGACAGACCGTCCCCGTACCACTTTGTAAAAGACTGTGGGACAGGTTGCCTGAGAACCTTTTTAAAACGACATTCTGGGACACAGTTTAGAGTACATTGCAATAATTTGCAATAACAAAAAGGTTTTAGGATGAGTTCTGTGAGACTTTGGGGGATGAGCCGGTAGTGATGATATGAGACTGTTGGGGAGGAGCCAATAGAATGCTTAAGACTGTGGAGGCGGAGCCAGACCCCCAGTCCTGAAGGGACTATGGTTGAGTCCCGACGGTCCGACCGCCTGTGTCTCTGAACACAGGCCGACACACGGGTAGAGTGTATTTCCATGTTTTCTTTGTGACTTATTCTTTTGTTGATGTTGTTGTTGATGTTGCTGTTCATTTCCTTTTTCTCTCTATTCCCTAAAGCCCCTCTGCACTCACTGCAGTGTGTGAACAATCTAGATCAATTGGCACGAAAGCATTTCTCTGCTCTTACTGACTGCAATGTAAAAGTGGTAGAAGATGTAATGAATGAAGCTTCATGAGGTCTCGCCTCGCCAAGCGTTCAATGGGACACTGCTGAGGGTGCGAGTGCTCTTGTTAAATGCAAATGTCTTAACTAAGCAATGTTTCAAGTTGGTGCCAATGTATTAATTGTATACATCTGTATATTTTTGTGATTGACGTCACATCCACCCCTCAATCGTAACGAGCAGCCCCATCTAGTTTTCATTCTCACCAATGTGGTAATCCATCAGGAATGTACTTTAAATTTAAAAACAGATATTTAAAACATTTGTCTTATAGGTCATAGAATGTGAATGTAATGTTAATGCACTCAAACAAACATGACTAGGTTTTAATATGACCTTTAGTGTGATAAGTTAACGATATACACTGGAAAAGATCCCTTCTATACTTCAAGAGAAATATAATTTTTATTGATGCCTAGCATATTTTCTAGAAAATATGGCCACATGCATGTTTTGAAAGCCCTAACATGAGATCCTTACTTTTCAGCTTTGTCTGCAAAACCATTTTAGCACATAGTGCACATCACTATGCTAGTAGACTGGCCATGTTAACTCTGCCATTGGGCGAAATGTGAGATGGCGTTGGTAGTTCTTAGTGCTCATGATTTTTTCTGTTTTCTGTTGATCGTTATTGCAGTTCAGGGTTGATTCGTTATCCTTTAAGTCACTGTGGGGCTCTGCTGTGTTCATCCTGTCCGTGAGCCCAGGGTGTGTCTTTCAAAGTATAGCTTGTACTTTGTGTTTTGTAATTATTGGTGCTTCCAAAGCTATTTTATACTCATCTGAATGCAGTACTCCAGCCAGTGTTTACTTTGAGGGTTTTGTGGCTGAATTGCTTAAAGATCCCGTACTAGGATGCTCCGACCTACTCACACTGTACTTGTACATATTAGAGATGTGGGCCACGTTTATTTATTAAGGGTCTGTGGTAGCATATTTAACCGGTTACCTAGTTTGTTAATTTCAGTTTTACCGTGGTAATCCTTATGAATCTATTTTTAAACCTAGTCGGACGGAATACACTAGGATCTGAACAAATTGGCAAATAATTTCTGGTTTTGCTTGGTGCAAAATGGTATTTACCTTTTCTATAGTAGGTCGGTGTACCCTGTCTAGTCTTGGATGAACACTCTTTAAGGTGGTTCTCATTAGATTAGGATTGGTGGATAGGCCCAGTCATTGGGAGGCGGTAGGGCCTCCTACTCTTTCACCCCTGGACACGCTCTGTCTGCTGGTTCACTGTGTGATGTGAGACTTATCTCCCTTGCAGCCAGACGGGCAAGAAGCTGATGGCCAAGTGTCGAATGCTGATCCAGGAGAACCAGGAGCTGGGCCGCCAGCTCTCACAGGGACGCATCGCCCAGCTGGAGGCTGAGCTGGCCCTGCAGAAGAAGTACAGCGAGGAGCTCAAGGGCAGCCAAGACGGTAAGAGGCTCGCTTTGGCAAACGCTCCCTTCCTTCTTGCACATTTTCTGTTCCTCTTTTTTTGTGTATAATGTTATTTTAATCAGCTATGAGACTTCTGACTTTGTTCCTTGTATGGCCTCCTTCCTCTCCAGAGCTGAATGACTTTATCATCCAGCTGGATGAGGAGGTGGAGGGCATGCAGAGCACCATCCTGGTGCTGCAGCAACAGCTAAAGGAGGCCCGGCAGCAGCTGTCAGCCGGCGCCCCGGCCGCCGCCGCCGCCGCCCCTAGCAGGCTGTCCCCCTGCGCCTCCCACTCCTCCGCAGAGAACTCTGGCCAGCAGCCCGCCACACCCTCCGATTCCCTGGGCAAAGACTATGGGGGCCGAGTCTCCAACGGACCCAGCAACGGCAACTCCTCCCAGCGCAGCGACACGGCCACGCCCAGCCTGTACCGCGAGGTCAGCAGCACGGAGGAGGACTTCCCCATGTCCCCCGCCGCCTCCAGCCCCGGCGAGAGCGAGGCCAAGCGGCCGCGGCGCTCAGAAGACGCCCCCGGGAGCCAGGCGGGAGGAGGACGGGCGGGCGGGTTCGGCAGCCAGCTAAGCGCCGGGTACGAGAGCGTGGACTCGCCGACGGGCAGCGAGACGTCCCTGACCCAGCACTCGAACGACACGGACTCCAACACGGACCCGCAGGAGGACAAGGCTGCGCCGGTGGTCAAGGGGAGCAGGACTGCGGGGTCGCGGCACGCTCAGAACGGCCTGGGCGCGGGCGCGGGCAGCGGTGCGGTTTTGTAATGTTCAGTATGTACTTTGTATACACATCTTAAGGTCCTTATTTCTTTTCTTTTTTTAATACAAAACATGATCACAAAGGCTTAGTATGTAACAGTGCTGTTGTCCAGGAAACGACTCCGTTTGCACCCGCTCCTCTTCTTTAGTGAGGCCTCTGCCCTGTTTTGGTTGTTCAGCAGGAATGTTACATGATATGGTAATGTTGGTCAACTCAATTTGAGCAGGTGTATGTTCAAGGTTAGATTTTATTTTTTTCCTCTATTGCTTGATTATCTGAAAATGCATATGCTTATCTGAAAATCTAAACGGCGTAACCCATTGTTAATAAGTCTGCAAGTGACCATTTCACTAAATCACAGTAACTTTGCAAAGTTAATTTTTTCTTTTTTTTAAGATGTTTGTTCTTTTTTTTTTTTTTTTTTTTAAGGAGTTTCCTGTTGAATAGATTCTGTTTGACTTGTGTGTTAGTTTATATGCAAAGTACCTTGTTCATATTATTCTGACTTCAATCCTTTTCATGTATTGACCAAATATCAATAAATACTTTTAATAGTATTGTGAAGAATAATTTGTTAAAAAAAACAACCTATAAAGGACACAAGGCCATTATACACTCTTACTCTGGTAGAGACGGGGGGGGTTATGTTCAACTATTGTGGTACAGGGCAGTTTAACCACCATCATGACAAACAAGACTCCAGGGCTTGTTGTTCGTTCCAAGCCCGATGTCACCATCCTCTCCTTGTGATTCCTCTCCAGGGATGTTGTATAAGTGAGGCTTTCCCAGGGCTCTGGGCTTTGCCAATGACGCACGTCTTGCGGGGGAAGGTCTTCCAGGTCGCACAGGGGCGCTGCTTCCTACAGTGCTGCATTGTGTCACTTTAATTGAGGTGGGGCGCTTCGTTCATTCCACAGCCTTCAGCGCACCATCCAGTCCCACCGGAGAAGAACCGAGCAACAGCCCTAAGCGGAAGCAGCCCAACGCATCTTTTTAAAATGAATCCTGAAACGGTTGTCATAGTCTCCGCTGCAAGGACGGCAATTGGTACAGTACAATATCACATTATTGAACGGAGTTTCGTTCATCGTAATAATTATTTGTATCCGTCTGTTAATACAATATTGCCCTTCTGACGTTTGTTTCGTTGTATTTGACAGTCAAATTGCGTATCAAATGAAATACTCTAACTATTAGCAGTCAATTCGGCATTTTGTTTAAATTAGTGATATTTCTACGTGTTTAGTTAGATCGTGTTCGCTCCTGCGGTCCGCTGATTGGCCTCTCAGCCTGTACTGATAGCTGTCAGGACAGTGATTGGTTGAGACGCTGTAGTGCGACCGGTCCTAATAGTTCTATTGGCAGTGTAACAACATGTAAAACTCGTTACTTATTTTATGCATTCACTTTAATCTATTGGTTATAGCTGTTCAATTTATATAACTATTTACCATACTTCCGTTTTACTGTATTATTATTTTATGATAACTTAATTGTTAATTATAACCACAATCGTTTTGTTAACGGTCCCTTTTGATTGTTGATTGAGTCATTGTGCTCTCTTGAGTTTACTAAAAGATTAGGACCGTTTAAGGATAAAATAAATAACAAAAGCTTTTCTTTTCTTGGCTAAGGCTCCTTCAACGGTGCCCTGTCCACGGTGCCTCTGCCTGACCTGTGCTCCGTGGTGATCAAGGATGTCCTGACGAGGGCTGGGCTGAGGCCCGAGGAGGTCTCAGAGGTTATCATGGGACATGTGCTAACAGCAGGTAGGGCTGACGACATCACACAGATAAATGGCATAGTTCTAGATAGGGTAATCCTGGGGTGGGCGGGGCAGACGGTGGGGCGAGGGCCGGACTCCCAGCCCAGAGGCTCTAGAGTCAATCTCCATTGTCTGCAACACCAACACTAAACTTTTTCCTTAAAGGTCCCATGACATGCTATTTTATGTATTCTTTAATATAGGTATTAGTGGGCAACTAACACAGTATTCAAAGACGTTCCCTAAATTCAGCCGTGGTGCAGAGTTACAGCCACTCCGAGCCAGTCGCACATTGAGCTTCCCCCAAATGCGCTGTTTCGGTGGGCGTGTCGAGGAGGAAGGTGGGGGTGTGGCCCTGAGCAGCTTGCAGCCACCATGCGCTCTGTTTACAGTGGATGTATCGCAATGGCGAGCCGCACACAGCCTTTAGCCGTGTTCTGTAAATATTCTAGAACACACGGGAGTCCTGGAGCTCTATATCTAAATATTATCATATAGCCTACACAGATATCTAGATCATATAATATATATTATCACGGCCAAAAGCTGTGTGAGCCGATATTATGAATCTCAAACGACCGCGTTGGGTTCTCCGACGTTCCTGGTTCTTCAACGTCCACATCAATGTGAATACACACACTGTAACGCAAGTGTTTCTTGTTGGTTCTTTGACTTGTCTTGTATTTCCACAACGAGACTGTCGTGGGGGTTATCTGAGCCATGGTTGAGAAGGAATTGGGGGAAAGGAACTTTGGTTTGACTCGCTGAAGTACATGAACTGCGACATGCCGCCGGTTGCCGCGAGGCACTATCGCCCGGCAGCGGGCAGCCGGCAGCAGGCAGCGCGCGGTTCAGTCGACTTCAGGTTGATGTGAAAGTGGAAGAACCAGAGACGTCGCAGAACCCGACAAAGTCGTTTGTGATTCATAATATCGTCTGGAGGCGCACACAATATGTTATAGATATAGATATCTATGTATTATATGATATTATTTAGATATAGAGCTCCAGGACTGTAACGCAAGTGTTGTACACTTCCTTGTTATTTGGATAACCGTTCTGCTGTTGGTGTGATGGCGCATAACACGAATGAATGAATTGGGGGGAAGAAACTTTGGCTTTGACTCCCTCAAGAACATGAACCACGACATGGAGGAGAAAGGGATTGTTGGCGGCGAATGTCTCCCGCTTGAGCCCCGCTGAGGGACCACCGCCGGAGGCGGAGGTGCATAAGCGCTGCCCGGCAAAGATCCCTTTCTCCTCCTTGTCGTGGTTCATGGTCTTGAGGGAGTCAAAGCCAAAGTTCCTTCCCCCCAATTCATTCTCAACCTTGGCTGAGATAACCCCCAATACGAGTCTCGTTGTAGAAATACCAGAGACGAGAGTCCGACGTGATGCGCCATCACACCAACAGCAGAACGGTTATCCAAATAACAAGGAAGTGTACAACACTTGCGTTACAGTCCTGGAGCTCTATATCTAAATAATATCATATAATACATAGATATCTATATCATATAACATATTGTGTGCGCCTCCAGACGATATTATGAATCACAAACGACTTTGTCGGGTTCTGCGACGTCTCTGGTTCTTCCACTTTCACATCAACCTGAAGTCGACTGAACCGCGCGCTGCCTGCTGCCGGCTGCCCGCTGCCGGGCGATGGTGCCTCGCGGCAACCGGCGGCATGTCGCAGTTCATGTACTTCAGCGAGTCAAACCAAAGTTCCTTTCCCCCAATTCCTTCTCAACCATGGCTCAGATAACCCCCACGACAGTCTCGTTGTGGAAATACAAGACACGTCAAAGAACCGACAAGAAACACTTGCGTTACAGTGTGTGTATTCACACACACACATGTGGCGCTCGCACGGTCGAGTCTCATTGGCGGGCCAACGTCTCTGGGCAGGCCAGGCAGAGTAAGGGGAGGAGCTGAGATTCCTCATGACGTCATGAGCACAGATTTCCAAATCAGCGCGCTTGAGCCTCCGTTTTTTCAAAGGCGAGCAGAACAGCTAGTGCTCGTTTTACACCAAACCCAAGTTTTAGCCACTGGGGGACCATAGGCAGGCTAGGGGAACTCATATTTATGTTAGAAAACCTCATAAATTGAGATTTTCATGTCATGGGACCTTTAACCTAAACTCAATATCAGCTTGTACTGTCAAATTATCTACCTGGAAACAAAGTGTACGCATTGGTAATTCTCACTCCTCATACCTTAACTGCAGTGGCGGTTCTACGTCAAGTTACGCCCCGGGCAAGACTCTGAGCAGGGGGGGGGGGGGGGGGGTGGATTATCTCATGGCCCCCCCTCTCTCCGAGCAGGGGGGGGGGGAAGCAGCACTTTCTAAGTTCTCGTGCCGCCCCCACGTGTGATGAAAAAATACCGGCTGCCCGGTTCACGTGCCCAGAACCGCCCCTGCTTGACTGTAATATTGGTGTACCACAGGGGTCAGTATTGGGCCCCATCTTGTTTAGCCTGTACATTAATGACTTACCTTCAGTCTGTCCATCTGTGAATATACGAATGTATGCAGATGATACAGTTCTTCATGTGCATGCAAAAAGCAAACAGCAGGCTGCAACTAAACTGACTGAAGCACTGGTCCACGTTTCTGGCTAAAAAGGTCATGTCTACATCTGAACATACAAAAACAGTCTGTATGTTCTTCTCTCAGAGATCTAGTGCACAGCAAGCTGATGTTTGTATTGAAGGCGAAAAACTCTTGGTTGTGTCTGATTTTAAATACCTTGGTATCATTTTAAATTCTAATTTAACTTTTAAAAACATGTTAAAAAAGTGGCAATTAGCCAGATTTAATCTGGGTAATAGAAACCCTTTATAAGCAAACCTTAAAAACATTAGATAAAAAACGTGTCAGCTATCACCCCTGCCATATCATAAATAAGTACAACTTATTTAATTTGAACATTTTTTTTAACATTATCTACATGCCGGTCTAATTTTCAAAATATTACATGCGCTTGCACCTCCTCCACTGGTGGAGTTTATACAGCAGAAAAGCAGCAGTGGCAGGGCAACTAGGGCAGCCACCAGGGGAGACTGTATTATACAGTATAGACGTAGTAAGTTGACCTGCCAAGGGACTACGGATGAAAATTAGCTTTTTTGCTAACTCTGGCACCTTTACATTTTGAGTGTAAACTAAAAATGTCAATGGATGTGCATTGTCCCTTTTTAAATAAATAAATCTCCTCCTCCACTGAAGACAGTTTTCAGAAGAAACTGTGCTGCAGTTTTTGTCAATCAAGTGGTAAATGCAGTCGGGATGATACTATCTTTTATTATTCATAAAAAAATGTCATGGAATGTCACGCCGTCTATCTGCACTACCTTTGAAGTCGATCGCAATCGACATATTGGGCACCCCAAACAAGAACACAACTGCAGATCGCTATGGATAAAAGCATGTGCTAAAACGGTACACAAAAGTAATTTCTCTTTTTTCATGTCCCCTTCCCGTCCTGAACCAGGTCACGGGCAGAACCCAGCGCGGCAGGCCAGCGTCAAGGCAGGCATCCCGTACTCAGTGCCTGCCTGGAGCTGCCAGATGGTGTGCGGGTCGGGGCTGAAGGCCGTGAGCCTCGGGGCCCAGGCCATCCAGACCGGGGACGCGATGGTGGTGGTGGCGGGGGGCATGGAGAGCATGAGCAGGGTAGGTGTTGAAAGTGGGGGGCGGCAGTAGCTCAACGACTCAGGAGGTTAAATGGTAACCGTAAGGTTGCTAGTTTGATCCCCGAGTGTCGGTGTCCCTGAGCAAGACGCCTCAGCCTGACTGCTACTGACGGCGTCGGTGTGTGAATATGTGCATGAATGGTCCTAAGTAGCTTTGGATAAAAACATCAGCAAAATCCCTAAATGTAAATGTCAAATGCCTAGGGGTCTCTAGAAGCACTCGTCGATAAGCTCAACCCAAAGTGTTCATCACACCTGGGTGTCAGTTCATGAATGGTCTGTCTCTCCCTAAGGCTCCTCACACGCTGCAGATGAGGGCGGGGGTGAAGATGGGCGACGCAGCTCTGCAGGACTCCATGGTGGCCGACGGCCTGACTGACGCCTTCCACGGCTACCACATGGGCATAACGGGTGAGGACAGCCAAAACAACACACTAAACACTGAGCTGTCAGTATGGACCATGATGTCCTATGGATTTCCTTTCCTATGCAGCAATGAACTACAACCAGCGATACGATCTTGCCATTAATCCGACTACTCTGTCATCAAGGCTGCCACTCACACTTCACTTAAACTGCACTTTTTATTCCTTACTAGCCGAGAATGTCGCAGGGAAGTGGAGCGTTACTCGGGAAGAGCAGGACAGATTTGCAGTTCATTCGCAGAATAAAACCGAGGCTGCTCAGAAGGCTGGACATTTTGAAGCAGAAATCGTCTCCGTCTTGGTGCCATCCAGAAAAGGCAAGGGTTTTTCTCCTGAAACCTAAACTATGTTTACATGCTTCATCTTTTCCATCTGGAACAGTGTTCAATAGGGGTTACTTCATCTTTCCTTCAGGTCCTGTGGAGGTGAAGGCAGACGAGTTTCCCCGCCACGGCAGCAGCATGGAGGCCATGTCCAAGCTGAGAGCCTGCTTCGTCAGGGACAGCAGCGGGACCGTTACCGCCGGCAACGCCTCAGGTACAAGGCCGCATGCCAGACATGTTGTCCCCCAATTGTCTGCCGAATATCAATTGGCTGGCTCCCATCGGTGTGTGGAGGTTAAGTGGGGCTCATGTTTTCTTTCTGTGCTAGGTATAAATGATGGAGCAGCAGCAACTGTCCTCATGAGCCAATCAGAGGCTGACAAGCGGGGCCTGAAACCCATGGCCATCATCTCCAGTTGGGCTCAAGCGGGCCTCGACCCATCGATAATGGGGACTGGACCCATTCCAGCCATTAGGAAAGCGGTGAGAACTGAACAGGATGTTTAGCATAATTCAATTAATCTTTTATCCTCCTTGTACCATTAATTTATTTATGATTGTGGTGCAGGTGGAGAAAGCAGGATGGAGGCTGGAGGATGTTGACCTTTTTGAAATCAACGAAGCTTTCGCTGCACAGTCAATCGCTGTGGTGAAAGAGCTAGGCCTGAATCCAGACAAGGTGAGCCATCTTTAGATTATAAGCAGTCCCCACTATTCTTGGCAGAGGGATGCATGATAGATCCTGCAGGGCAGCAGTAGCTCAGGAGGTAGCGTGGGTTAACAGGTAACCGGAAGGTCGCTAGTTTGATCCCCGGCTCCCCCTAGCTGAGGGTCGAGGTGTCTCTGACCGAGACGCCTCACACTGACTCATCGGCAGTCGCTTTGGATAAAAGCGACTGCCAAATGGCCCTAAATGTATGTGTAATCCTGTCCCACAATTCTACCTTCCACATTGCCCTTGTTCTCGCCAGGTGAATGTGAGTGGAGGAGCCATCTCTCTAGGCCATCCCATAGGCATGTCTGGCTGCAGAGTGCTGGTCACCCTGCTGCACACACTCCAAAGGACAGGAGGAAAGAAGGGCGTGGCGTCCCTCTGCATCGGGGGTGGGATGGGCATCGCCATGTGTGTGGAGAGGGTGTAGATCAACGATGGACGGGATGTTGGAACCGGGTTTGTTTAGACTATCTGGAAATGTAACCAATTTATTGGGGCTGACCTTGAGGTGTTCCATCGCATGACAACTTGAAGGATGTTATAACACATTCTACCGTCTTATCTTGTGACATGTGCTGCTTTTATCTCTTCTCCTGGATGGTCATGTTCTTCCAGCACGATTGATGAAGTGATCAGGCTTTTGTAGAAGGTTAATGGTTAAGGTTTGAATTACCTCAGGAGAGCTGGGGTTTTTGGTACAATTTCCAATGCCTTGTGAATATTAATTTTTACTGACGTTTAAGTGAGCTGGGAAAATATTTAGCAATAACCAGACAGTACTCTTGGCCTCTTAAATACTAATCCATCGTCATACATTTGATGTATTGTGCCAAAAAGAAGCTTACATCTTTTTCCAGCATTCCACTCAGTGTCTTTGCAATGTCCCTCACCTCAAATCACTACTTCCTTGGTGTGGCACCTAGGCTACATTGCTGCAGTGTTTCTTGGAGATTCCCAGTTTTAAGTTTTAACTCGGAACCTATTTTTCTTTATGCAGCATAATACCAAAGTGAAAATGTTTACCAACAGGAATATTAAACAATTCTAACCTATTCTCCTGTATGCTTCGAAAAAATAAGTTCAACTTCAGAAAGACTGCAGACCCAACAAATTGAGTTAACAAATCAACAGTCTACAACCATTGAGGGTTTATTTCCAAGTGTTCAAAACAAATCTGTTACAATCCCCACAGTAACAGGCAGCGACATGAATGCAGGAGTGAAAGACAAACGAGCAAAGTGCAGGCCTACGCTAACCACAACAGGAACGTATAAAGCTCCTTACGTATAAATACACGTACAACACACGGGGATGTGTGGCCGTCAGGGGGCCCCTCTAACCCTCCAGGGACCCGGACGCCACGGCGTCACTGTATGAGGGCCCGCCTTCCTTCTGTTCGGGGAAGAGCTTGATGAGGTCGTCGATACGCAGGATGGTGATGGCGGCCTCAGTGGCGAACTTCAGGCTCTTGGTCTTCACCATGGTAGGCTCATACACACCGGCCTGGCGGTTGTCTCTGGGCTTGCCATTGACCAGGTCCAGACCGATCCTACCGAGAGAAGCCCGTACCATTGAGTGTGGTTCCACAACATTACATGCTTAAGCCACTTTAAGATAATTTAAAGTGATGCCAACGGGATCTGAAAAAATCAAATAACCATTACACATCACAGATGAGCCACTGCACACCTACCGTATATCTTTTAAATATCAAAGGGTTTGCCAATATACACCTCAAGTTACCATCAACTCAGTCTTGGAAATACTCCAAGATTTAGAGATAAGGTTATCGCTAAATCCCCACCACCACTTTGTTTTGTGTTTGTTCTTCAGTGTTTTCCATACATAGACCAATGTGTGGCGCAACAGAATGAACACCGAGCGCCACAGATTCTGCCATAAAAGATTTGGCTTTTATTTTTTACGCGATCTCCGCATAGCACTCTTCTCCCAGTCATTGTCGTTCACACACGCACACAGAGACAAGCGCGCATACATGCCAATGGTGCGCGGGTACACTACCACTTATTAGATAAACCGGCATATCACTGATACATGCACACGTACTGACAACGGATTCGCCCGCTCCTCCTCTCAACGCGCCTACAAAGGAAAAGCCGAAACGGCGGGATATTTGCGATTAATGTGAAATGCGGTTATAGTTTAAAAAGACCCCGGCCCCAGCCCGTTCTGCTGGCGATTGAATTCGCTCTGCAGCAGGGACTGGAGATCGGGAAGAGGGCCGGGTCCACTTTGAAATTTATTTTGTGTGCGATTGCTTGATTACACAAATGAGCAAACACGAAATACCCCACTAGAATCATTTAGCATACATGTATACATCTGATATACTTTCACAAAAGTTTAGAATGACAATGTGTCCCATCACAAGTGGTGACTGAACAGCTCAGAGTGCAGCTGCAGCCCTCACTCAAAGACGGGTATATTTTATCCCACGCGTATCACCGTGTACACTACTGGGCAAGCGTCACAGCAAATTTATAATGGGATTACTGGCAAGAGTACAGAACGTTATCACTTTAGGATGCTACCACCTGGCCCTTTATACCCACACCTCCATTACCCTCAACATTAGGGCTGTAACGATACACCAACTCACGATTCGGTTTGCATCACGATTATTGACCCACGGTTCAATACATCCCACAATTTTTTAAATTCAAAAAGCATTTTATTTAAACAACACTTATCTAACAATTAACTTGATGAAACATTTAACAAATAAGTTGGAACACTGAACAGAAAGAATATTAAAGTATAGCAAAATGAATAAATAAATAACCAAAGATTGCAGTTGGAGGATACTTAGAGGTAGGCAAAAACCCTCAACTAGTTTTGTGGTTTAGGCTTATGTATTTGAAAATATTAATGTCAAATAAATAATTGTAATTTGAATAGTTTGGTAGCACTAACCAGCGGTTTTTTTTTTTTTCGGTCAAATATACTGTTATCGCTTCCTATTAGGCTATGTAGCTTAAATAAAGACATAATCAGGCTGTATAGAATGCAACATGCTTAATAGCCCAACTTTCAAATCAATGAGAAAAAACATGAACGTCTGATTCGTAATAACAAGGCATAGTGGTGGTGGTTAGTGAGGTCCCCCCTTCACTTTAGGCGTCTTTGAGTGTTATTAATTATTATTCTTCATGTTTAACCTCTGTTTTCCTTTTATTCCTAGTCTGTTTTACATAGTTTTGAATGATGACTATATGCTCTGTAAGGTGACCTTGGGTGTTTTGAAAGGCGCCTCTAAATTAAATGTATTATTTGTATTATTATTATTATTATTATAGTGTTATGAGTAGCGTACGTGTGTGCGCGAGAATGGTAGTGTGTGCGCGTGCGTTGGTGAGTGACGTCAACGAGTGAGTTGACGAGCGAGGAGAACTAGCGGTAGCATGTGTGTGTTGAGTGAAGAATCAAACGAGTCCGGTAGAATAAAGTACCCAGCCTGTCAATAATCGGTGGCCGCTTCATTCCGACCTATAAGCAGACCAACTGCCGGTCAAATCACACAAAACACTAGAGACAGGGATCACACAGGCTATTTTTGCGCGCTTGGTCCACTCTGGATAAATGTCGTTCATATCGCATATGAGGACTTTGCAGGCTGTGGAGAAATGCAATCCTCCGTAGCCACGGAGCGCTGTCATCACAGCGGGGGCATCTCATCGCGCAGACTTACGGCATCGATAACAGCGGTGTCAGCAGACTATTATTTAGACAGATTATTAGCAAATTTCAATCTGACAATTTGACTGGAGATTAGGGCTGTCAACGAATATTCGTTCGAAATGTATCCAAAAACGCGAATTCGAACGTGAAAATTAATATTCGAATGTGAAAAAACACTCCCGCGGTACAAGCGCCTCTATCTGCTTTGTGAATGAGCCTCTGTCTGTTCGCGATGTCCCTCATAATATTCGAAATCGAAAACACTCCCGCGGTACAAGTGTAACAGACTAGTATTGTGAAGAGCGAATGTATTTTATCCCCTCGGGGTTTCCGTACTTGGATATAGGTATTCCAGCTCTCACGCTGTGACTGGGTGACTTCTGATATGTACTAAGTAAACGAGACTATTTTCCCTTCCACGCTTGTGTCATAAATATCTAAGTGCCAACGCTCGGTTACACAAGCGCCTATCTGCATTGTGAGTGAGCCTCCGTCTGTTCGCGATGTCCCTCGTTTTAAAGTAAGGAAATGCCCAGCAGGAAGCCGCCGCCCACCAGCACTCTCAACGAGACGTGTGTATATATATATATATATACACACACACACGTCTCGTTGAGAGTGCTGGTGTGTGTGTGTGTGTGTGTGTGTGTGTGTGTGTGTGTATATATATATATATATATATATATATATATATATACACACACGTCTCGTTGAGAGTGCTGGTGTGTGTGTGTGTGTGTATGTGTATATATATATATATATGTGTACACACACACACACACACACATGGTTTTGTCGCATTATTGACGGCAACTGTGTAAAATAGGCAACCAGATATTCGAATAGTTCGAATTCGTGATTTTTTTCCAAACGAACATTCGAATGTCATTTTTGAGCAATTTTGACAGCCCTACTGGAGATAGAATTTTTTTCTGACATTTAATTTTTCTATTACCGGACAACGGAAACCCAACGGAACAGCTCATATCACGTGGCTGGATCTGGACTGGAAGGATGATGGGACAGGGGTTGACATTAAGGTTTCAAAAGCACTTGCCCATTGGGAAAGGACAGGTCAGGTTCAACTTGCCCGAATGTAATGTTCACTTGCCCAAATTATAATCAGAATCGTTAACAGGCCTCTTTTTGCCAGGCATCCGGCCTGGTTTTGGGGGGGGCTCAGAAAAATCATCCTAGCTCAGACTGAAGCTGAATGTTAGCTTCCACACATGTTGTGTTTAAAAAATAACAAACTTCTTTGTTTACTTATTTATCGAGCGGTCACATCGTGCCATGAAGTGATTTCAGTCCAACGTTGCAACCTATTAAAGCTATCGCCAAGTTATATGTAGACCTGCATGATTTGATGCAAATGTAAATAACTAAATGCTGTTTAGTGATGTAGTTTTTTGTAGCTCTAACTGAATAATCACAATCGCGTTTCTAGTAGGGTTGTCAGTCACGATACTGGATTTTCTAACTTCAACACTATTCCTGGAAAAATATCGATATTCTATACCATTTTCGATATCAGGGGAAAAGTTTATAAAAGAACATACCCAAAGTAAATACATTATATCTCCACAACTGCAAGGGCGATAATGTCATCGTTGGGCCAAAAGAAAGATTGTTGTGCAAGTGAAATATTCAATGGGGATAATACTTGGTGCATAAAGCCATGGAACGCAGCATAAGTGGAAGATAACATTTCCACCTGAAATAATTATCAGTATCAGTTGGTCGTAATCAGTTGGGAGCGCTGTCTTACTATGAGACACAAATAAAGGTAGATATCTTACAATTTCGACACTTGACAGCTCTATTTAAAGTTCAGGGCAATCGAATGCACCAAGCCAAACACTCGCAAATAAATATATGGCCACTAGATTGCGCTGAAGTGTTCAGAATGTTTTCTGATTGAAGGCAATTTACCTATTTCCTAAGAAACCTTCTCTTATTCATTCATTGAAAACACCATGTTAAGTTGCAAAATTTGGCCCAGATACTGGATAATCTGTTTATGGTGGTTTTATTCGATCAGAATCAACTTTGTGGACAAAAATCACAAAGGTAATACTTTAAAATAAAAGAAAAGGGGACGTTTCTTCTTAAGTTGTTATTTGCGAGTTTTAGTCACAGAATGATATGGTTTGGACTGTTGGAATAAGTGGAGGCTCAGCTTTCATGTGATATATACAGTAGTTTGTGAGGGTCCAATTTCGTGAAAAAGATCGCTATTGCTGTGTGCATGTGCACAGTTATGAAACCCAAAACCGTGTTCTTGACTTTCCTTGATAATTTGCCTCAATCCAAAGTACTTCCAAACTGCACTCCTCCATCACTACTCCATTTAACTTCTACCTAAACCGTTCGCGGAGGTGCTGCACTTGAGATGCTAGCTGTGTTGGCTAACCTTTAGCGAATCACTGCCAGAGACCGCACTGCGAGTGAGTGACAGAAGGCGGGGCTATATTCGCACTGAAGCGATGCGTGTCTGTTAACTCGCTTTCCGAGAGAAGAGAAGACAGCGCGCTCATCAATTGCAAATACTTCTATTTTGTGTGGTTTTGCGGAACAAAAGGTTGTCCTGCAGTTTCTAAAAACATTTGAATAAATAGCTTTTATATTAACATCCACCCAAAATCCACTTGCCGGTTCGGGCAACCAGAAAAAATCGTAACTTGCCCAAACATTTTTTTTTACTTGCCCCGGGCAAGCGGGCAACCGTTAGTGTCAACCCCTGTAGTTAGGAAGGGCGTCTCACGCTTCTGTCTACTCACAACACGCGACAGGTTTGTGGCTTTGAGTGTCGCGATTTTGGTTTCGATACGCATATCGTTACAGCCCTACTGACCATAATATGAAGCTGTCCATCACCCTAAAAGCCACTAAAGGAAGCACCCATTTCAACCAAATTCTACTCATGGGAATTGAGTCAAGTTATGGGAACACGATTTGATGCTCCATACTGAAATCACTCTGGACAATGCACTCACCATTTGAGGTTCTTGCGTTCAGGGTTGATTTGTGCTTCGTTGTGGAAAGCACGAAGCTTGGCCACCAAGTCGGTGGAGTCCTGTGCTGCATTCACAGCAAGGGTTTTGGGGATGACCAGGAGGGAGCGGGCAAACTCTGCAATGGCCAACTGCTCCCGGGAACCCTGAAGAAACAAGTCTTAACGCATAACTACACAAAACTATGCAAGCATGTCCATAGGCATCTCCCCCACTTCTTGAAAAAATACTAAATTTGAGCGTTTTTTGAGTGGGGATAAAAACTAGACATGTGCCATCATTGCATTTAGACGTAGCAGAGTGGAGGCCGCCAAAACATCCTCAGACAACGATGGACAGTCACTCTATCCCGTTAGCATAGCCACTCATCTCTGGGGAGTCAGATGAGCGGTAGTAAAACAGGAATGGTTGATTTTTTTTTTCAGATGCATCTAGATTTTTATCTATGATCACAGCACACAATATCTTAAAGCTTCTGCATCTTCATTCACACCACTGAAGTCCTCATTTTGGCGAAGATAGAGGGGTGGGGTCTCACCATGCTAGTGGCATAGTTCTCCAGGTAGATGGACAGTGCTGCCTCCACAGCACCTCCTCCTGGCACCACAGACTTGGACTCCAGGACCCTCTTGACCACACACAGGGCGTCATGCAGGGAGCGCTCCATCTCGTCACACATGAAGTCGTTGGCCCCACGCAGAATGATTGAAGCACACGTACGCGCTTTGGTGCTGAGAGAAAATACAAAAAATTGTTAGGAAAAGAGCACTGCCATGGGTGACCTCCTTGAACAGCACCAAACCCTAGTCCTTCAATAGTAAGCATGAGCATTTCCCGTTCCTCGCCCCAAATGGAAAAATGCAGGACATGCAATCTGTCTAGTTTTAGCAAAGGATGTTCACCTATAAAATATTTTTTATGAATCTAAACGTTCACTACTAGATTTTTCAAAAAAAATACTTAAGAAAACAATCTGCGCCATTATCAGTGATGGTGCGTTGGGTGGGGTGCGTTGGAGGGATTTATTATGACGTTCCCGTTAGGTTACCAGTACTAGTTTGGCACCAGTCAATTACAGCGTTCTCATCCTGACAACTGGTTGGTCCTTCCCATGTTGCATGCAGAAAAAGGCAATTTCGGACAAAGGAGTTAAGACTCATTGCCGTTACTGTACATTCACTGATCATGCTAAATGATGTGGGTAGGCAACCCGCGATGGCCATTCTGAGCCAGAAAACCCTTTAAGAGCAGTCGATACACATTTTTCTCTGAATGTTTTAATAAAATGCATTTCTGCAGGTAAATATGAATTAAAATATAATAGATTGAAATATGAATGAAGCAAAATGTAGTTTCCCCATGAATTAAATAATTCCATTCAATGTGGTTTACCATTGTCTACAGCACTCTTCACCCCAGTTGGTAACAAGAGTATTAAATACTTAAATACCCGTTTAAGATATGCTGATATAATAACTATGGCTTCATGGACGAGCTTGTGCTCCGGATATTGAACTCCACTTTGCACACTGCAGACCTCAGCAGGTTTTAGTCGCGCCGGGGGAACATCGTTTAGTTGTCCATCATTTCAGTTTGTTTAACACTAAAGAAACAATCCGCTATATTCACTTTGCACTTGTTTTTTTTAAGGTTCTGAAGTTTGTTTTAAGCCTTATTTTAAAGTAGTATTTGGTAAAAAATAAAAACATAAATCATTACACTACGCATTTCAAATAGGTTTTTTTTAAACCATCAGTATGGATGACTGGCGAGAGTCCATGTGAAACTAGGTCTGCATCGTCAACGGTTCTTACTTCTTAATGAGGATGAGCTCATCATCACAGAGCCGCTCCTGCACCACCTCCTCAGCCTGCCCCAGCATGGTGGGCTCAAAGGTCTCCTCTCCCTCAAGGTTGGTCAGGGACGGGCAGATGGTCGCTAAGATGTCACAAAAAAACCATTAAAAACATTTAACTGATATATTTAATACCTAATACTCCGCACATAAATGACCAAACAACAACACAAGGAACCATGAGACCATTCTAGCTACTCTGGCCTTACCTCCGGTTGCCTTGGCGATGCGTTTGAGGTCCCTCTTGAGCACCCTCCTGACGGCCATCGCTCCGACATCAACAAAGTACTTGAGGCACATGTCATCAATGCCCCCGGTGGTCAGGATGACGTTGGCGCCGGACGCCAGGATCATCTGGATCCTCTCCTTGGTGATATCGGACTCCCTGGCAAAGTCGAAAATCATTGAAATTAAAATGAGGACCCCATTACATAAAACAACACATCCTGAGCTGCTGGTGATATCGCACGTGTTATTTTGTCTAGCAGACAATGCTTTGTGTCAAATATTGCAGTTTGCCTACTTGGACCAGTCTTGCTAGGATTAAATACTTCATAGATCCATAGAATAATTGATAGATGGATTCCAACATGGGTTCATCCTAGATCTCAATGAGTACTTGTGTACTGGGTTAGGATGAGATTTCAGTTGAACAGGTAACATTCACAATATTCAATATTTTTTGAATAGCCATCAATTCTAACTAAAAAATAAAAACACCAAACAAACTACTAGCTGCCATTAAGTTGTGGGATTCTTTAAATACAGAACCACACAGTAGAGCTGTGCTGCAATACAGCAGTTCATGGCAGGCGGTCAATATTGTCAAACACTACCTACCCAGAAGAGCCACTTATTTTAGTTTAAACAATATGCAAAGGATCAGCTAATTATATATCCTGCTTCAAAACTTCAAAATACATTCATAAGACTAAGTTTAATAGAAAGCGGATTGTATTTGAGGGCATTGAGTCATACCATCAGGATTACAAAATAACCTGGTTTACTGTAATGGCTCAAGAGCCCCCCCAATGCTTATGCATTCATATAAAATTGTACAAATTTGAAATGCTGTAAGGTATCCAGTCCAAATAAGTGGCTGAACAGCTAAGAGTATAGCAGCAGCCTCAACTCAGACGAGTATATTGTATCCCACGCGTATCACTGTGACACTATTGTGAAAGCATCACAGCAATTATTAAATGGGAAGACTCGAGTGAAGAACATTACAAGAAAAGCGGAGAAGGCAACATCTTCCTTGCCTCTGTCTGATCTGGTCGAGCTTCTCTGGGTCATTGATGATGACTTGGACGCCCATCTTCATCTTTGTCTTCTGAAGGCTGAAGTCCAGGCAGGCGATCTTGGCATTGGTCACACGCTTCACCATGCCTTTAATTTGATATAGGACATCAAATAAAGTCAGGCCAATATAACGGGGCATAAAAGATTGCGCTACACACTTTAATGTTAAGAGTTTTATTTGGCCATAAGAGGGTGTCACAGTTTACGGAGAATAACTGCAACTATACGTCTCAAGGTCAAGGTAATATTTCCCATGTTTTTCACCGTTGTGCTACAAGAAACAAACACAACGGCAAACTTCATGGGAGTTGATACAGGTTGTATACACACACCTATATAAAACATCCTTGCATTTTACATCAAATTTAACTTACATTGTGATCCCACGGTGCAATTCACTGCATACCCGTTGACCAGGAAACTCTCCTTCTGGCTGCGGCCATGGGCCTTCAGCACATTCACCGAGTTGATGGGATATCTGGCCACTCCCTTGTTGTCCACAAACTTCACAGCCAACGTAGCATCCACTACCATGTTGGCAAAGAACTCGGAATCACTGAGAGGGGCTGGTCAAGGATGGTTGGTCAATTTCAAAATGTTAGTATATATAAATAAGATGTTTTTGTGCGATGTTTAGCTTTTTGATCGATGGAAGATTTCTAGGTATGCTTCAACGAAACATCTGGTTAACCGTCCGAAATACCACCACTAACAGCCCAAAATCTAGTAGAATAATTTAGCATACATGGATTTATCAGATGTACCGTCGCAAAAGTTTAGAATGACAATGTGTCCCATCACAAGTGGTGACTGAACAGCTCAGAGTGCAGCTGCAGCCTTCACTCAAAGACGGGTATATTTTATCCCACGCGTATCACTGTGTACACCACTGTTCAAGCATAACAGCAAATTTAAAATGGGATGACTGAACCATGATAATCGATGATAAAGCACCCAAGCCATTTTGCCCGTGCTCATTGCCCACATCTTGATTGTTCACTTTCAAAATGTAGACAGAAACCCTACGTGGCTATTTTAGGCTGGAAGGATACACTCCGATGATCTTGGAGGACATTGAGGTCTTGGCGGCGTTAATAAGGCACTCCCTTCCCAGGTCTTCTGTTCCGATGGTGAGGTTCTCATTAATGTAGCGCACAGCCTCTCTGCAAAACGTCAACGAAAAACACAATTTTTGCATGTTCAAATGGGATGAAAAACCAATGACTCGGCTAAAGCACAAAGGTACATCCAGGGGTTGTTGTGTATTCTTACTTGCAGGCTAAACGGTATCCACTGATGACTGACGTGGGGTGGATCTTCTGCTTTACCAACTCGTCTGCGCTTTTAAGCAATTCTGCTGCCATGATCACCTGAAAAAATAATGCAGTGATGACTCCTTTCTTGGCTCTATTTTTAGGGCTGGATTCAAGTAAATAATTGTACGTGAATTGCAAGGCTGATTCAAGTAAATAATGTATTATGTCCAGGCTTTTTCACAAACTCCTTGGCAGTTGTGTTTATAAACCTAGTGCTGCTCCACATGCCTTATACGAAAGCTGTAGCTAGATTATGGAAGACAATCTAAATAATTGGATTCAATACATTTTTTATTATAATTAGGGCTTATTATAATGGTGGACCCAGGCTTTCAATTTATTAGAGTTCTTGGGAAAAAATTTAACATTACCTTTCTAATGCATACTATTTCTACCAAAGTAACCAACTGTGTTGCGCTTGTGCCATAACTTTAAAGGGTGCAGGTCTAATTTATTATATTAAGTAGTCAAACAAGTTAACTATAGCCCATGATAATGACCCCTTTAATTGACAAATGTAAGGGTAATCTGATCTGCCAGCATAATTTGGCTATTATTCATTCTAAATAGTTTGATCAGCGGTCTATAATGGTCATTCAGATTACAATTACACAAAATAATGCATCTACACGCCTCTAAAATGGCTTCAACGTTCTCGAATAGGTGCACACATAATTTAAATGAACTGACGACATGTCATGATACGTTCTCATCCCATAATTGTAATACTTTACACACAAGTGAACCCCCTGAATCAGCTCGAAATCAAATCCAAAAAAAAGCACAGAAAATATACATGCTACATGATCAACAGAAGATAATGAAAAGACCCAAATAATAACTGGACATGTGCCATCATTGCATTTAGAGATAGCGGAATGGAGGCCGCCAAAACCTCCTCAGACAACGATGGAGAGACTCTATCCCGTTAGCATAGCCACTCATCTCTGGGGAGTCAGATGAGCGGTAGTAAAACAGGAATGGTTTTCTATACACTTTAGGTAGTTTTGAAACCAGTACTTTTATTTAAGTAAGAAGCTTGAGTTGATACTTCAACAGAAGTCTTTTTTAACCCTAGTATCTATACTTCTACTTGAGTAATGAATGTGAATACTATTGATACCTCTGAACAACAGCTCAACACGCTCAACTCTACATTCAGACCGCCGAGTTCTTTATTTTGCGCCAGGCTGATGTCATTACTCACCACAGAGGTGGTCCCATCCCCGACCTCCTTATCCTGCAGCTCAGCCAGCTCGCACAGGACCTTGGCTGCCGGGTGCTCCACTTCCAGGAGCTTCAGGATTGTGGCCCCGTCGTTGGTGATGGTCACATCCTGTCATTACAACCACAATCAGAACTAGAAAATACATTTCCTGCAGAAAATGCAGTGAGTGCTGTAGTACAAAGTGAGGTTGAAAATATTTTTGAATAAGCCACATAGATTAAGACATAAAGAAATGTTAATTGGCTTAAGTGAAGGGATTGGAACAAAAGTCTAAATGGAGTAAACAATGTAAACATGCACACCATTTAAGAAAAAGTAAATGTTTGGAAACAAATTAATTAAGCTAATATTTACAAATTTGAATGGAGTCTCTATGTGAAAAATTTAGGAAGGAGATAGGTCCCAAAGTTTGTAGAGAATAAAGAAAGAATAAAACGTATGAAGAACAATAGTTGAGCGCTGCATGCAGAACTCACCTAATTACACAAGAGTACAATTCTTCCACATGTTTTAGTTTAGTTTTGTTCAGAGATTAGCGATCATCATGAACAAAGTTAGACCTACCCCAATGTCGTCCACCAACATCTTGTCGAGCCCCACCGGTCCCAGGGAGCTCTTGACGATGTTGGCGATGGCGGATGCAGCCATGACTGGAAGGGCGATTGAATGGTTTAGCATTAACACCCTTTTCCATACCAAGAAGCTTTTTAAGTTAACACTAGTGAAATAATAAAAGTGGTGTTACTGCGCCACTAAAATTTAAACAGAATCCTATTCAAACGAGCCACACCTTCATAGCATGACAGTAAATTATATTGGCATAGCCGATTGGCAACAGTCGTCACAATGAATGAACAGGATTAAACCGGGACGGCAGTGTTTACAAACGAAACTAACGTGTATGAAAATTAAGAAAATGGAAAAGTACGGGTACATCGCAGATGTACGTGCTACGAAATATGTGCTGGCTCATCGCAGCAGGTCCGAGGGGGGAGCCGCCTAGCATTAGCCATCATAATCCAGGCTAGCATGATCCGCACATGCTGCACGGGACCCCCGTTCAGTTGGTTGCCTCGAGCCGCCCGTCGCCGCGAAACACGGAGCCACCTTAAGCACGAAGTTATCACGAAGATATCTTACCATTTTGAGTGCGAACAGACTCGCCAGTGGTTCTCTGGCCGAGCACGTTTAACGGACCATCTAATAGCGACATTTTGACTAACACGCCGCTGAGAAGAAAGGAAGTGTGGTGTTGCACTGTGGGTAAACCCGGGATTGGCGCAGTGGCTTTTGGGAAACGCGGCATTAACAAGAATGTTCCAGAAACAAACCAACGGTTTATTTAAACCGACCTGATCAATTTGATTTGAACCTGTCTAAAACACATAATGAGAATTATCAAAGATAATGTATCTTCTTATCACACGCAAATCAAACTCTTAACATGCACTGAAATAAAAACTTCATTTCCCAGCATGCCATAGGCCTTATTTGGGGGTCAAGCAGCGAAGACATCACTAATTTTCGTTTCCAGATTTATATTTTAAAAATGTCTATTTGAATAGCTTTTATGCATGATTACATGCAATTGACAGACATTGTTGATCTTGGCAGGTATCAGTTCATTATGTTATGTTATGTTTATGAATGGCCGTGGCATGGCCACCCTACTCACTGTACCTTGCACATGTTTAAAATAAAGACATGAATATATGAACCTGTGTATTATTTGAATATCTTGGTATTGAATGCAAAATAACAAGGTACATTTATACATGGCACTATAGGACCAGTTTAATATAAAACACAATTTTATAAATGATATAAGTAGGGGGTCCCCGCTCCATCTCTCCATCAGTTTGGAGGTCCTTGGCCTGGAAAACGAACTTGAAGACCCCTGCTCTAGTTCATTCCACCAGCAGTCGTTATTACTAATTACTGAGACGGTCATCATGCAGCCACCTAGCCGATTGCGTCTGTCCAGCAAAATTAGTTTATGGAGTCCTATTCTGCTTGACCCCCACAATGCTGCTCGCAGCTATATTTTTGTATGGCTGTTGCTGTGATTTTTCATGAAAAAAATTAAATGACAGTTTAATCAAATTAGGTTTCTATGAATATGTGTGTTATTCATATATTTCTTGGGTTAATATTTAGTGTAGATCATATATGTATGACGGATGTGCATAGAAGAAAAAAAAGAAATTAAAAAAAGAAATTGGGAAAAAAAAAGAGAGTGAAACTTTTTATTGCAGCCAAGGAAAAAACGGCAGGGTTAAAAAATTCCCTGCAGGGGCATTTATATATATCCATTCACTTGCATGGGCCCTTCACAACTTCCGGCGGTGAACTATATTTGATAAATTCACCATTGCTAAGTTTAAGTTGACCGCTGTCAAGGAATGTGTTTGCCGTTTTTTGTATCACTCAGCACTATTCACTCAACACTATTTCTCTGCTGATCAACACGAACGTTGGTAACAATTAAATTATAAAAAGACCCACTGTGTGAAGTTATTTTTTCGTTTTGGCCAGTAGCCGTGTAATAAGCGGGATAATGTATAGAACGTCACCGGTCATCAAAAATAAGCCCCTTCAGTCTGGGCTTATTTTCCCGGTAATGACCGGCGTACTATACATTATCCCTTACCTTTCCCAAAGACAGCTCTTCGCTGCTCTCGACGCATATGATATACGTCACCACACCCGCACTTGGAACTCGGCACAGAGATGGCACATAGAGATGGCACATAACTAAAACTCTCCACATGCCCCGACTTATAGTGGTTTTCACCTCATATGCTTTTATCCTCGCCTTGAAAAAATGTGGTGAAGTGTAGCAGAGAGAACGCCATCTCTGTGCCGAGTTCAAAGAGAGAGCAGCGAAGAGCTGTAGTTCACAAAGCGGCCTCACATAAAACCTAAAATCATCAAACTTCTTCACAAACATTTTTAGTTTTCTTTGCATGAAAAATTATCATTTAAAGGGGACTTATTATACCACCAGGTGTGAGTGTGATTAGCCTTACAAGCCGTTTCGAAAATCGGCCTAATATGACATCACTAGTGGGTGTGTCCACCTAGATCTGTGCTGGATAGATGAGCAATGTTTACTTCAGTCCACTGGGTAGGCTGGTAGATAGATCTATCCAGCACAGATCTAGGTGGACACACCCACTAGTGATGTCATATTAGGCAGATTTTCGAAACGGCTTGTATGGCTAATCACACTCACACCTGGTGGCATAATAAATCCCCTTTAAATCCACGAACAACATATGTGTAATCCAGGGCATATAAAGACTGGGACCAGAAAATAATTATTTTCTCTCCATTGACACCCATTCATATTTTTCGATCTCATAGGCCGTTTCTCAATTCGCATACTTGTGCGTGCTCGTGTGCTCATGGACTCGTGAAACGTCATCAGTCGTTGCCCGAGCACTGTTCCAATTTGAAGCACGCATCAAGCGAGTACTGTCGTAAAATCCGGAAGTGTTCTTGATGCGTGCTCGATCTCGCCGTTTCACCGAGCATGCACCGGAGGTGGCTCGTGTGTACTTGCAACCGCTATAAATCCCAGGATGCATTTCGCACTCGCAGCAGTACGATGGCGGACAATATGGAGAAGACGCACAACTGTAGCTTAAGTTACTCTTAACTTATATATATATTTATATAATATATAATATAATAATAATATAAGATAATATATAAATATATATAGATATATAAAGTCGTGTGCGTATAGCTTATACACATGACAGGACACGCATATCTTTTCAATTTTTATTCATTCAGAATATTTACATACTATTTGAAAATGAAAGAGGCTGGGATTTTGTTTTATATAATTTGTTTATATTGTTCAGTAGTATATGCCTAAATGAGGCCGTAGCACAGTTAACGGACGAGCAGAGGTGGTGACGTCATCGAGTCCGCTGCTGTTCCAATTGCAGGTACGTACTCGCGTGCTCGCAAGTCTGTGCTTGAAGTACGGACTTGCCAAGCACGTACTTGCAAGTCATCGAGTCCGTAGTACGCGTGCTAGGAATTGAGAAACGTATGGGTCCCTTGTGCCGTGTTCCAATACCCGTACTGTCCGCACTTACTAGCCAAAATTTGAGTACACAGTACGTTCCAATTCAGATCCGGCGAAAAGAAGTATACTTCAAGGACCCGGATGCTGTACTCAAAACGGGCTAATCGTGAAGCGTGGATCGAACTTTCGAAGCACGCATCAAGCGAGTACTGTCGTAAAACCCGGAAGTGTTCTTGATGCGTGCTCGGTGGGTTTCATTTCACCGAGCATGCATCGGAGGTGGCTCGTGTGTGGTGTGTGCTTGCAATCGCTATAAATCCCAGGATGCATTTCGCACTCGCAGCAGTACGATGGCGGACAATATGGAGAAGACGCACAACTGTAGCTTAAGTTACTCTTAACTTATATATATATTTATATAATATATAATATAATAATAATAATAATAATAATATAAGATAATATATAAATATATATATATAAAGTCGTGTGTGTACAGCTTATACACATGACAGGACACGCATATCTTCTACATTTTTATTCATTCAGAATATTTACATACTATTTGAAAATGAAAGAGGCTGGGATTTTGTTTTATATCATTTGTTTATATTGTTCAGTAGTTATATGCCTACATGAGGCCGTAGCACAGTTAACGGACGAGCAGAGGTGATGACGTCATCGAGTCCGCTGCTGTTCCAATCGCAGGTACGTACTCGCGTGCTCGCAAGTCTGTGCTTGAAGTACAGACTTGCCAAGTACGTGCTTGCAAGTCATCGAGTCCGTAGTACGTGTGCTAGGAATTGAGAAACGGCCATAGGTCCCATGAGCTCTACCGGAAGGGGCGTGACTTCGCCACTCTATCCAGTATTTGAAGCAAATTTAGTGTGCGCTCCGAAACCCCAAATTTCACCATCATTTTAATAAATATATAGTACTTTCATTTACAATGCGATTTCAAGTTTTCTTTTCCCCAAATGAACATTGAAACCAAGTAAATAAATGTAAATAAATGCAATTAAAAAAGTGAATACTTTTATTTTTTTACATTTATTTGCACGGAGCAACCTCTTAATATGTCTTTCACTTATTTGAAAGCCATGTCTAGAGCCGAAACCAGAACTGACAGGTTAAGGTATTTCTCAGAAAAATATATAAAATACCCTGCAGGTTGTTGATTTTTACCCCAAAGAAAAAAAAAAAAAAACACTGCATTGTTTTTTCACACCTTGGTTTTCTTTTTTTAGTGTATATATTTTTTCCAAATCCTATATAGCATCGATTTTTATTGTAACTTTTATGCAGTTCCCTCAAGGGATCCGTAATACGAGGGTATGATATAGAGGGAAAATCATTCCAATGTTGTAAACTGGTTGAGGAGTGATTTGACCTGTGGTGGAGCTATGATGCTCTGCCTGACCATTTTTATTTAACATCCACTCAACACAATAGACTGACTGACGTATCCAGAATATTCTGTTAAAATAATTGTATTTTATCCTATTTATATTTGTTACAATTTGAATTGCCGTTTATTGTGATATTCAGATTCATGTTCTATTATATACTCACTCAGCTCAGTGCTCACGGTAGGTAACCTATCATAATTACATCTAAATTATTATTAAAAGGTTAACATTTGAATACTATATACAGGCCAAATAAAGGGCAGGCAATGAATTATATTGTCGTTCAATACTTCAAATTCATGATATTAAAATAATATATCAGTTTAAAGTTGAAAGCCCATTTTTACATTTTTTAAATGGAGGTCAGTATAGGAGGTTCAAATGTTCTTTTGTTCTGTTGTTTGCAAATTCAATGAGCTTGTAGGCCTACCTCCTACTAAGCCTGTCAACAGTATAGACGTGCACATAGTGCAAGCCCAGTTTCCAGTAGATGGATTGACAGCTGCTCCTTTACTTAGAAAGGAGTCAGCTGAGGTGGTTCGGGCATCTGGTAAGGATGCCCACTGGGCGCCTTCCTTGGGAGGTGTTTCAGGCACGTCCAGTGGGGAGGAGACCTCGGGGAAGACCCAGGACTAGGTGGAGAGATTATATCTCAACACTGGCCTGGGAACGCCTCGGGATCCCCCCGTCAGAGCTGGTCAATGTGGCCCGGGAAAGGGAAGTCTGGGGCCCCCTGCTTGAGCTGCTCCCCCCGCGACCCGACCCCGGATAAGCGGATGACGATGAGGATGAGGATGAGGATTGACAGTGGAAAGTCACATTATCAGTAAATAAAGAAAATTAAAGGCAAAGGATCAAAACATTGAAGTAGTTTAATTTAAATGTATTTATTACCTCCAGTACATTGTTTCCTTGAGCTAGGCAGTTAAAAAATACAGTACACATAACTTAAAACGTTAAAGCCTCATTAAGCATAACTATAACATACATGAAGAACTCTCCTAAAATGTACATCTTTACAAAGTGTTTACAAGAAAAACAAATCCATCTAAAAACAAAGGAAAGTGCAAAAAAGAGCCAATGAGGACTGTAAATCACCACCTGTGAAAATAAAATACAAAAAGGCATAACAAGAAATATACTTCATTTTACTGGACTATGATGGAACTGGTTTGTGATATGAACGAGCAATTGGTTGCATTCTAAGCATCTAAAGCAGTCTTTTTCAACAAACTGGATTTATGCAGTGCGCAAAATATAATCTTTACTGAAATATTCACAGTATTTGAAGCAAATTTAGTGTGCGCTCTGAAACCCAAAATTTCACCATCATTTTAATAAATATATAGTACTTTCATTTACAAAGCGATTTCAAGTTTTCTTTTCCCCAAATGAACATTGAAATCAAGTAGGTGTTGTAACCGTTGTGGGTCAAATAAAAACAAAAAGCAAGCTACGTAGTGAGTGAGTCTAAATTGTGATGTGACATTTAGTTGACTGACATTGATGACTTGAAGTCTCGTGGGGAGTGGAGTGAAAGGGGGGGGGGGGTAGTTTGATTTAATACCAGTAGCGTGACAGTAGGGAGTGTCCCATGAAATAAACTAAATAACAAAATAAAATACACCAAATACAGTACTGCATTTTTCTTCCATTCCGACTCGCGTGCAACACGTTTCTCCATGGTCCCTCGTGTAACACAGGTTTTTGAAATGAATGGGTTTTAAATAACACCCGATTGTGAGATGCACATACATTCTACATCACCATGGATGACACATATGGTTAAAATATATTCTGCAGACTGACTGCAAATGAAGTCCTATGGCTCCTCAACAATACCCCAAATGGATCTGGGCCTGATTGAGAAGCATGTGGCCAACACGGTGAGGAGAAACGCAGTAACCTCAAAATGACCAAAGCCCGATGTCCGGTGACATTCAAATCCGAAGGATCTCATTATAAACAACTGTTTTTAGTTCCGTCCTTTTGCGTTGGCTTTTCCTAAAAAATTAAAACTTTATTTCGGTGCTGCCACACATCCAGCCTAAGCAAATATGTAACTGCATATTTATGAAAGCTGCCTGTTCAGAATTGTTTAATAGGCATGAAACAACTGAAAACAAGTTACGTGGATCATTTATATTACACAGGTTAAGGTTAACTAGTAATGTAAATACAGTTAAAATAACCTTATTGGTAGTTTAAAAGAATTGCTTTAAAAAGAAAAGATTCAATACTTGCTAGGAAGCAAGATCATGAACGCTTCAGTTAAGTTCCTTTTAAAATGTCAATAATAAATAATGGAGGGGTGTTTTTACAATGATGCACATTCAGTCAATTAGTCCACTTTTCTTGGCTATAACCCTGTGTAGACTGCAGTGGACAAAATACCGTTGGGCTGTACTAATAACAATCTATAGCGGAAGCACTTGATGCGTCAGAAAGACTGAATAGCTTCGTTATAAGATTAGGGTGTAATCTCTTGAACGCTATGTTTATTTAGATCAGTGAAACATGCATAAAGATCTGGATGGATGCAGCAGCTCACATGCTATCGCACGCAAGATTCTTGGCATCATTGAACTGCATGTTAGGACAACGGTAAGAAGGCAGTTATTGCAGTCGTTGGGGTTGCACTAGGAGGAAACTGCAAATATACCATTTGAGAGATTGCTATTTAAAGTGTAACTTTAGTTAGTTTTTTGTCCTTCTCTATATCTTGGCATCTGCACAAGCTCGGATGCCCAGCTGACGGGGACGCAGTGCTGCCGGTTGGGTAACACAGCTCGTGATACAGCCTCAGGCGAAGCTGCTGGAGCTCAGACACTGGAACTTCTCCCTCAGCGCCCGGCCCAGGGTGGGCTGGTTCTCCTGGGGCTCGCTCCACAGGTACCTCTCCAGGTTCTCCCGCCCCACCGAGCTCAGCGGCTGGCAGGAGCGCACCGGCGTGCAGGGCAGGCTCTGCGTCTGGACGTGTTCGCCCCCGCTCTGCGGTGCCTCCCCCCCGCCGCTCCGCTCCCCCTCGCACTCGTCCTCCGAGCGGATCTCCACATAGTCGTCGTCATCGTCGCCATCATCCTTGAAGTTGGCCAGGTAGTTGTGGGTGGCGGCCAGGATGCTGAGGGCCGACTGGCGGTGGAGGACCACCACCTGCTGGCGGTCCTGCAGGGTGAGCCCGGACCGCCGCAGCTCGCCCTGCTCCGGGAGGCTGCTCTGGCGCCCGGCCCAGCCCAGCGGGGGGCGGGTGGGGGCCACCGCGTGTCGGGCCGGGGGAGAGTCCCTGAAGCCGGGCTCCGGCGGGTTCCTCTCTTCCTGGTCCCGGTCTCCCAGGGAGCCGGTGGAGCGACAGCGGCTGTGCTCTGGGGTCTTGGTGGAGTCGGCGGGGGGCGGGTGTCTCTTGATGGTGCTGTACACGTGCTCCTCCTCCTTTTCACTGGGCGCCGACATGCAGCTGCTCCACCTCTGGGGGCTGGCGAGGGCGGGGGGGCCGGGCTGGGTCCTCAGGGCCGGCACGGAGCAGGCCGGGCTGAGGCGGAGCTGGGGGGTGGAGGAGGCCCGGGCGGAGGCCATCTCGTTGGGCCAGGCCACGAAGCTGGCCAGCTCTCCGTTGCTGTAGGTGGAGTGCAGCCAGTCGTCCTCCAGGGAGCGCTCGGGCATGGAGGGGGAGGAGGGCAGGCCGGGGTGGCGGGAGGGGGAGGCGTGGCCGCTGGTCCCAGGGGGGAACATGACCTGGTCGTACAGGTGGGAGTACTCCGCTATCCTGGCACCTGGAAGAGTGTCACAAGAAGGAATGATCGATACGATGCATATGTTCAACTGAACCCCACGGAAATATTACTGCAAAATAACAATATTATTCAACCGTATTCTACACCATCTCACCCCCCACATAACCCAAACTGTGAATGTGGCTACATAACAAGACGTCCACGTTACCAATGGCGGCGCCTCCCTGCTTCTTCTCCTCCAGGATGGCGGCCAGGTCCATCTGCCTCTTCTCGTCCCTGGAGCGACCGCATGCGTCTCCCGGGTCCATGCTCCTCATGCGCAGCAGCTGGTTGGCCTTCTTGATCTTCTGGCTGTACTGCCGGGCCATGAGGAACACGCGGTTCTTGGTCTTGTCCATGAGGTCCAGGGGGAAGTCCACCGACTCGCCCAGCAGCAGTGAGGAGGAGGCCAGCGGGGCGCCCAGGCCGGCCAGCTCCCCGGGGAACAGGCCGTGCAGGTCTTGGAGCTGGCTCTCCCTGGTGGCGGGCCGCGGGGGCAGCTCCACCAGCGCGTCGTCCTCCAGCCGGAAGCTGCCGCTGCTCAGGCGGGCTAGGCGACTGCGGATGCTCTTGACCGTGCCCGGGGCGGGCTCTGGAGGGGTGGGCGGGGCGGGGCCGGGGAGGGCGGGGCGCTCCTCTGCCTCAGCCCGCTCCTCAGAGGGGTCCTCACAGAGGGGGTCGGGGATGTTGATGACGGGGATGGTGAAGGAGGGCGTGGCCGCCGTGGAGGTGACTGGGGGGTCGAGGTGCTGGGCTGGGGGGCTCTTGGTGGCAGAGCCACTCTGTGTGACCACACCGCTGGAGGCGGGAGCGGTCCTGGTGGGGCTGCTCTTGGCGGAGGAGGGCCAGCTGGGCGCCTCCCCCGAGCCCACCGGGAAGGCGGCCGGCAGTCTGTCCGCCTTCTTCTCGTTGACCTTGATGTAGTTCTCCAGGTCGTTCCAGATCTCGTCCACCCTCTCTGACATCTTGTCGCCGGTGCGCGAGCGCTGGACGAAGCACTCGGACGCAGACGAGGAGGAGTAGTCCGGCTCAGAGGAGCACCGCATCGCGCCAGAGGCGTCCAGTCTCTCATCTTCCCCGAAATGGAGGCTCTCCTCGGACACAAAACCCCCCAGGCCGTCGCTGAACTCTGGCTCAGAGGCCAACAGAGCGTCCCCCCCCTGCTGCTGCTGCTGCATGAGCCTCTCAGCGCTGCCCCGGAGCTCTGCTCTGGGGGGCTCCCTGAAGCAGAGGGTGTCGTAGATGTTTTCCTCCTCCACTATCTTCAGCTCACAGGGCTTCCCGTCCTGGGAGCTGTTGCTCTCTGAGGGTCTGCCAGGTTCCTTTAAAGACTCTGCGGCACTCGGACTACAAGCAACACCGTCTTGAGCGCCATGTGTCCCAGATTTGCTTGGTATTGTTCCCGGTGTTGCGGGCAGTGTTTGAGGTGTTGCAGGCAGCGTTCCAGGTGTTGCGGGCAGCGTTCCAGGTGTTGCAGGCAGTGTTCCAGGTGTTGCAGGCAGTGTTTGAGGTGTTGCAGGCAGCGTTCCAGGTGTTGCAGGCAGCGTTCCAGGTGTTGCGGGCAGTGTTCCAGGTGTTGCCGGCAGTGTTCCAGGTGTTGCGGGCAGTGTTCCAGGTGTTGCCGGCAGTGTTCCAGGTGTTGCTGGAGTGCCCGTGGCACTGCTGGAGGCCCATTTGTCTACAGACAAGTCTCTCCGGGAGGGGCGCCCCTCCTCGTCCCTTCGGACCAGCCCCATGCTCTTCAGGTCCTCGTAGCTGATGTTGTCGTAGACGTTGTCGATGTCGTCCGCGGTCAGCTGCTCGGCCGAAGACGACCCCGAGATGTCATTGCTGGACGACTCGGTGTGGAGGGCCCCCTCCGTGGGCGACCCGGGGGGCCTCGGCTCGCTGCCCTTCTCCCCCGCGCTGCTGGCCCGGCGCAGCAGCCGGCCGGGGCTGCCCGGCGGGGGGTCCACCTGCACCGTGGGCACCTGCTCCACGTGCCAGCTGCAGGGCCGAGGGGACGAGGGCGCCTCAGGGCCTGCCGCCGGGGGGGTCTCGGGCTCGGGCCCGCCGGCCTCCGTGGGCACGAACATCTGGTAGATGTCCTCGTCGTCGTCGGGCTGCATGGTGCGCTGGCGGGTGGGGAACATGGCCCGGCGGGCGCGGTGGTCCGCCCAGATGTTGCGGACCTGGTGCTGGTCTCCCGGGGCCGTCTGCGCCGGGGCAGGGGACTCGGCGGGCTCCTCGCTCACATTGGGCGTCCGGAGGAGGGGCGGGTGGTGGCTGCCCTCTCGGACCAGACAGTCCCTGGCCCTCTGCACACGCCAAGGGGACACACGGGGAGGTCAACACATGGGGGCACTGATATCACGGTATACATTATGATAAGATATCAACTCCTCTGATATTACCATTGATATCACTGTATACATTATGATAGACAAGATATCAACTCCTCTGATATTACCACTGATATCACTGTATACATTATCCTAGACAAGATATCAAGTCCTCTCATATTACCACTGATATCACTGTATATACTGTACATGTCTCCTAACAGGCTACATGATAATCTTTGGCATGCAGCTGACTCTGCGGGTGCCTACCTGTAGGTCTGAGGGACTCATGTTGAAGGACTTCCACTGGTCTATGCTGTCCACAGAAGCCTGAGGGTTCAGCCTCTTCCTGCTGCTCTTGCCAGGGACCCGCAGCCTCTTCGCGCCGCCCTGAACACAGCGACCAGGAGTTCAAAGATGGACGATGATACAAAAGACTGAGAAATACTTTTAATGGTTAATGTGTCTACACAATTGACATCAGGGCATGTGACAGCAGATTGGCTAGATTGCGGCCTGGATTGGCTCACCAGGCCACTGTCATCCTCGTCGTCAGCGTCCTGCTGGTGAGGCTCCTCCCCTTCCTCTCTGTCGCTGTGTTCGTAGTGGTCACATGGGTCCAGGGACTCTTGGGATTGGTTGATGAGGCTGCGGCTGCGTCCAATGGTGCCCAGGGCCAGCTGGGACACCGGGGAGAGCAGGGTGGCTCCTAGACTGGTCCGCTGGGATGGACAAAGTTTATAAAGACCAACGTCAACCTTCGTTTTTCATGTTTCTCTGCATTGGTGTGAATATAAACATATTCATGTGTAGTAGGGTTTGGCGATACCTCTATATTTATAAGTAATAATTAATATTTTTTGCGGTTCACCTGTCTAAAGGGTTAGAAAGTCTTTTAATTAAGTGAGCCGCATCTTATAACGTCTGTTTCCAACATACCATGAGCTGCTGTGCTCTATTCTGCCACAGGGGGGAAACAATCATCTGCTAACCACTGTTGTTCCCCATTCCTGTTGTATACCTAATAAACCCATTAAAAAGTCCACTATAAGGCTACTCGGCATGTTTGAGTAACAAACTACTCATAAATGATGGCCTTCACTAGCTTGCTGTTCCTAACCTAGTGTTGGTAGGTTAGACTAGGTAGCTCTTATATCGCTTGCCTCCAACAGGGTCAACCTACATCAACAAGTGATTATAACGAGAGACATATTTGAGCCGGTATTGGAATTGATTTTATACAACCATGATGTAGTGTAAAAACCCCCAACCCCAGGGTGTGGCCCCTCACAACGTGTGGTCCCTCACAACGTACCTTCTGGCCCTCGGTGTTGGGGCCGCTCTGCTTGCCGTTCTTCGGTACCTTAGACAGAGGCTCTGCAGAGAGACACAGAGAGTCAGGCCAAATCCCATTTTTACCCCTTACCTCTTCCCCTTACCCCTCCCCCTTGTTTTGAAGGGGTAGGTGTAAGGGGAAGGGGTAGGGGGAAGGGGTAAGGGGAAGGGGTAAGATTGGGCCTTAGTCATGGGTTGGACAGTAGCTGTATGAGCGATACACTGCCACTGGTCTGAAGGGTGAGTCCTACCCTTCCGCCGGGCCCGTCGGGGGGAGGGGCCGTCCCTGGTCTGAGGCGAGGCCTTCTTCTCCCCGTCCGGGCTGTAGTGAAACCCTGGGTGGTCTGGAGAGGGGCACGCACACCGCACAGGTAAACAAACCAACAATCCACATTTAAAGGGCGCGTATGTAGCACCATAAATGCCATTCATTGTTTATTGCTGATTGCCGACTTGAAGTGCACTTACGCATAGCATCCATCTCCAGAATGGCTTGCTTGGCCTGGAATACAAGAGATGAAAACCATGGTTAGAGTATGAATTCTTAAAGGGTGATATGACATTTTGACACTAGGTGGCACTAGAGCACATGTTTCTTTGTATTTCTTGACCAAACAAAAAGCCCTACAAGTAATCCCCATATCTATCACCACAATGACTCCTCTCAGAAAAGTTGTATTTTCCCCAGCGTCTGCTGGGGACCGACATATGACCAGACAGCAGAGTGATTGTGAGGAAGGAATTAAATGCAGATAGGGAGGCATTATAAATGGCACACAAGAGGAAATAATAGGAAAGTTACAGAACATACCACTCTTTGTTCATAACATCAGCGAGGAAAGCTTGAGTGAGTGAGTGAGTGAGTGAGTGAGTGAGTGAGTGAGTGAGTGAGTGAGTGAGTGAGTGAGTGAGTGAGTGAGTGAGTGAGTGAGTGAGTGAATTAGTGAGTGAGTGAGTGAGTGAGTGAGTGAGTGAGTGAGTGAGTGAGTGAGTGAGTGAGTGAGTGAGTGAGTGAGTGAGTGAGTGAGTGAGTGAGTGAGTGAATGAATGGGTGCGTGGTTCTCACCTTGGCTGGGATCTTGGCCGGATGGTTCTCCAATATGAGCCTCTTCAGGTGCAGGATCCACATGCGTTTGTCCTGCTGGGACTTGGCCTGGAGGCAGAGACAGGCAGCACACACACAACGGTTATAGATGCAAAACTCAAAGTAGGTGGAATTAGACGATGAGAGATGCCAAATAGTTGAGGTTGGCCCTTGTACTTTGCCTACACAAAAACACCTCACTAAACACAGTAGTTAGCGAAACAATGTCTGGTCACGCTGAGAACTCAGAATGTGCCAGCGTTTATGTCTAGCGAACGGCCAAACACCTGAAGAGTAGCAGTCACACTTAAACCCATGCTGACCCGGGTTTTACAGTTTAAAACCAGAACACTGACGGGAAAATCGATGCAACCACTCTTCATCCTACGCCCAAAGGTAAAGTGATTGCACACCCAATCAAGCCATCAAACCAAGTCTATTGAAAAACGGTCAACTAACCCCATTGGACGATGTAGGAATGCAACAGGTAATGGGAACACACAATCTGACAAGGTTATTCAAAGTCGCTGAAGCTTGTAACGTGCCCTGTTGCAAGTTCCCAACTCTGCTGTACCTGCACTGTGTGTTGGAGTTTGGGGTTCTTGTAGTGGAACACACTGAAGCTCAGCGGCTCCTTGGGAATGATCTCCACCAGCATCAGGTTACAGCACTAGCAGTGGAGGGGCAGAAAGCAGAGAGCCGTCAGACAACAAGATCAAATTCACTTCAAATTCAAACTTAATTTTCCCGTTAGATGCTTTGTTTGCACGGTACACTGGTACGGTTCATTGAAGACACACGAGACGGACAACATACGAGTACAAGACGAAGATAGTCCAGTTTAAAATGTCGAAGTCCAGTCTAAAACATCGATGTCCAAGGCTCAGCTGAATTGTTACCAGCCGTTGTAATGGGTAAAATGGTCACTTGAGTGGATACACACTAGTGTGTGTGGGACCAGGGCACCCACCAGGATGTGAGCCTTGTATGTGTACATCTCCTCCCTCTTCTTGGTGACCAGGAGTAGCTTGTCGAACAGGAACAGGGTCCTCTCGTTCTTGGCTCGCTGCAGCCGGAAGGTGCCCTCCAGGACCAGCTCTCCATAGCCAATCAGATCAGGGCCCTTCCAGTTGGTCAGCAGGCTCTGGATCTCCTGCAGGGAGAGGGGGGGGGGGGGGGGGTAAGCTTTAAAAAGGGTGACCCCTCCAATGTCTGTCGTCCCTGCCGATGTGTCCTACATCAAACCATTAAAACAATCATATCCACTGCTTTCTAGGAGTTTGGTTATTATTGATTGTTACCAAGCTGCCATTGCTTTCTAAACATGTGTGACTTGCAAGCTGAAAAGATGTACACACCATTATATCACGGCAATATCCCCACAAATCCCACCCAGCAATAAGCAGAATGGTATTGTTTTAACAGAGGTAAGCACACAGAACAGATGGATGTTGCATGACTGGGTTTTTCCACTCATCACATATCGAATTGAACTGTATTTTGGAGGCAAAAACAACATTTAGAGTCTAGCCCGACACGGCTTTGGGCTAAAGTGTTGCCGCACACAGATAAAACGCCCGAGTAAAATGTAGCCGAGATCAAACAGTGGAAGATACCAGAAGAAGCGGTCTTGTTATGCTGCGAAACACAGACCATCCAGCGGTTACATGGAAAACAACGGAGGCTGCGTAATCTCTTCCCAAGATCCAGGATATTTTATTCCACAGACACATTCCTGCACTCTTGGCAGCGTCGTCAGCCTCCCTGTTGATTAAAACAACACTTCTCCTTTCATGTCCTCGTCCAGGACTGACCTCGGCCCGTGGTAGAGCCAGGGCGATGTGGGCTTGATGGGGGATGGGTTAAAAGGGAGGCTTATTCAAACCTGGCAAGCACATAACGTGTTTCTCAAACTGAATCCTATAAAGAAGGGGGCCGTTGGAGGAGCCTAGAGATGTAATAATGTCCCTTTTTAATAACAGGAATGAGGGAGAAACCACACGGTGAGACGGCCGGGCGCTCTCAAGCACCACCGCTGCCAGAGAGGCAGTTTACCTCTAAACAAAACACGACTTGTTCCACTTGGGTTTCAGTCCAGTAGGAATTTGGTTGCACTAGTATTTGAGTCAGTAGGAGATCCGAAAAAACAAGTTTTGTCCACATTCTGCCTGAGCCAAGTGTGTGTGGGGATGTGGCTGCATAGCATTTAGGTTCTGCAGGGGCCACCTACCATAAGGCATTCACCATAACCGGCAGGAACTTATACGCTGACGATAATTTACTATTTTGCTTTCATCTAATTCATGCATTAGTGTCCCACTCATCATTGGGATACGTTCCACGTAGTCTAAAACTGTTTCAGTTTGGTTTAATTATGACAGACTTTCTTTTGTTTCATATTTGTTTTGACCAATGGGTGGCTGGATGAAGTTGTTTGTAAGCGCAGTGGGATTTTTTTGGGAAGTGGGAAGTTAAGCTGAAAAAATCTGTCTGGACACCAAGTTTCCTAGAAAACCTTTAAATGTTTGAATTCAACACCATGTAGAAATGAAAAAAACCTCCATATCGAACACTTTACACTTACACTTTACAGTACATCTCATTACTTATCTCTACTTTTTAACACTCTTTTATTTCTCTTATTACTTATTTTATTTTATTATTATTATTATTATTTATTATTGTAATCTATGCTGCTACTTATTTTACATATTTTTATTTAACATATCTTTATTTACTTTATCTTGCTGCTAACATTGTTGCTGCTTTGTGGCTGTTGAGGAAGCAAGCCTAAGAATTGTAAAAAGATGTAATAAGAGTCATTCTGATTCTGATTTCGAAACAGGAAACGAGGCTAATGCTCTGCGCACTCTTCCCATGATGCTCGCTAAAGCGTAGCCAGACTGCTGGATCTGAGACTAATCTCCTCCTGATGACTTCCTACCTGCTCGCTGGGACGAGTGAACCCTGTGTGTACGGACATACCTGCAGCCTCACGGCGTGCTCGTGCTTCCTCTTCATGTCGTTGATGTGCCACGCCACTCTCTGCATGGTGTCTATGGCCTCCTGCACCACCTCGTAGGTCTCCGTGTCCTTCTCCATGTGGTTGGCTATCTCCTGCACAGCACACAGACCCAGGATTCATTCACTCATTTGGACCGCATCCTGCAATCTGATTGGCGGATCTTGAGGAGTGCCAGATTCTGATTGGTTGAGGACAATTACCAAACAAATAAATGTAAGGGATCTTCAATTAGAACCAGGTACAAATCTGCACTTTATTAGCACCCATAAAACTATTGTGTGGAGGAGTGTGTGTGTGATGGATTGCTGGTTGAAGCAGCCTCACTTTGCCCCGAGTCAGACAGATTGGACTCTCAGGGCTGAGTATGCATTGACTAATGAATTTGCACCGGTTAAACAAGCCGTCACTACACACATTAAGGGAGATCTACATGGCAACATGGATCACCATCGCTATACATCCTTGTCCTTCAAATTTCCCAATAAACCGGTTTGACCCTGTGTCCTTCTTGTGGAGCAGCCACCCAGGTGGCATGTAGTAGCCAGCGACATGGCTACACGTTGCTATTGACTCAAACTACAACACGGAACATGTCTACCCGAGGGTATTTGAAACAATGTAATGACTATGATCAGCAATATGGCAACTTGTATGAATAAATTAGGGCATCCATCAACGTGTGTGTCTGCATTAAACAGACACAAAAACACACAAGCACTGCAAATGTTACCTGCAAGGGAATACACTTTAATTTAACTACACCCACAAGACCCAATCATCTGCCTGTTCTTGCATTACTCTGGTGGTGTGCATAGAACAAAAGTGTGTGTGTGTGTGTGTGTGTGTGTGTGTGTGTGTGTGTGTGTGTGTGTGTGTGTGTGTGTGTGTGTGTGTGTGTGTGTGTGTGTGTGTGTGTGTGTGTGTGTGTGTGTGTGTGAAATTGTGCATGTTTGTGCACGCGTATGTCTGCAAGCAAGCAAGAGAGACAGACAGGCAGACCGGCAGGCAGGCAGCAGACGTACGTGCAGCAGTAGGTGGTACTTGAGGATCCTCTGCACTGGCTTCAGCAGGTAGGAGCCCAGAGGCAGGGCGTGTCGCAGAGATTCCTGCCGCTCGCGGAAAAACTTGGCCAACACCTTGTTCCTCATGCACTCGGTGAGCACGGCCACGGACCTGGGGGGGAGGTTCACAGGTCAGTACATGGAGCACAGGAGACGGCAGGCCATGTCCTCCTCTCAGCTAGTGTTATTTGGTGGAGGACCCATGTGCAACGTTTCTATGGAGCCTTTCAATGTAAGGCAAGGGTCTCACACACACACACACACACACACACACACACACACACAAAATGAAAGTGGTTGTGTGTGTGTGTGTGTGTGTGTGTGTGTGTGTGTGTGTGTGTGTGTGTGTGTGTGTGTGTGTGTGTGTGTGTGTGTGTGTGTGTGTGTGTGTGTGTATCGATGATAAAGACATAGGGCCCTATATTGCATCCAGCGCAATTGACTTTATACACTGACGCATGTGTCGTTGCTAGTTTGCAACTGACGCAGAGTGCTTTTCCCTCCACGCGTCAGTATATTAGGGAATGATCTTGTGCCCCAAGGGGCGGTTCGGCGAAAGGAGGAGGCGTGTTCTGGCACAAACGTTCCCTGGTGCTATTTTGCTGACTTTAAGGGCCCTACCTTGCATCCAGCGCAATTTACTTTCTACACTGACACATGCGTCGTTGCTAATTTGCGGTGCAAAGCGTTCTTTTCCCTCCTGCGCCACGCGTCGGTAAATTAGGATCTTGTGCCCCAAGGGGCGGTTCGGCGAAAGGAGGAGGCGTGTTCTGGCACAAACGTTCCCTGGTGCTATTTTGCAGTTTCAGTAAAACAATTCCGCCACAAACCAGGAAATACCTGGTTTAAAGTCAGTGGCGCGTTGTTCAGATGCTATTTTAAGGGCGCAGGCATAATGTTGCTTTACCCTAACCCCTAACCAAACTTACCACAGTAAGTTTTCTTTGCCGAAATTTATTTGAGTGTGTGTGAATGTGTGAATTAGGCCATATTATTTGGCCATAAACTGAGCCATTTGAGGTTTGAAATTCATGTGGTCATGCATCTGTCTCATCGGAGACTGCAAATGCGCTGTCAAAATAACTACTCGTCAGATTAAAATGCGCTCATGACTCTTAAAGGGGATGGGAGATGGCACTCTCATTTATTACACGTACGCACAAACTCACCCTACGGTTAATTAGGCTACTTACACCCTTTTTGGATACGCGCGGGGGGCGCAAAAGTCATTTATCCACCGGTAAAATAGCAACATCGCCATAGAACCGCCCACAAAGCTACTTGCATTTGGCGCTTCTCACTTGCGTTTCAGACCGTTAAAATAGGGTCCATAGAATGTGAGCTGTTGTAAATGTAGACATTTCAGACTATGTATTTAAGAATGTGTCTAGGAGTGTATTGAGTGTGTGTGCACGTGCACATCTAAATTCCAGTTCAACTCTACACAGGCCTTACATTGTTTCAACGGCAACCCGACCTCAGAGCACAGTTAAACCAAGATACATCTGCAGCCTCCATTCCTACTGTCTGCGTGTGTGTGTCTGCGCGTGTGTGTGTCTGCGCGTGTGTGTGTCTGCGCGTGTGCATGTGCGTGTGTGTGTGCGTGTGTGTGTGTGTGTCGTGTGTGACCTTTGCTGGGGTCACCAGCTGTGTGAGGGTGTGAGAGAGAGAGAGTCCATCTCAAACAGCTGACAATACCACCCTTCACATTCGTTCACACACACATACATAGAAAACATACATACATTTGGTCGCACATACTAAATCAGCAGTCGATTACAGATTATTAACTCATTAATAATATCAGAGTGCTCATCACAGTGCTACAGAGGAAACCTCCTTTAAGTAGCCTGAGGGAGTGAATAGTGAATATATTATCTTGATGCATAGCCTCACATGTTAACCTACACACACTCACATGATTTTCAACTTGAACTGTGTATGTCTTTATTTGTGTGTGTGCAACACACGGTCGCACATACACCATACACCACTGCAGCCACTTATGCCTGTCAACACTAGACGATGAATTAGATGTTTCCTCTAAATACAGCTAAAGATACATGAGACTGTCATTTAATGTGACTTATTTGGCCAACACAGCACACCACACACTAACCGATTCCCTTCCTCAACAACCCAGGCCTGATTCTCAAAACTGCAACTCACACTCGCAAATCGCAATTGCTATCTCGCGATTGAAGAATTTTCTTTAGCGTAAACAAACATGGCGGACATCCTAATGAACTATGGATGAAGTCAGGGAGACAGCGTCAAACTTGCTCTACATCCATCAACAAAATCTGGGCTTTGGTGACCATAGTGGGAAGGGGGATATCAGGCACAACATCTGGCAAATTATCCTGTAGCGGGCCGGGTACCCAGCATTACAGGTTAATGGCTTTGCTTAGCATGCCCATACATACATTTATACCCACACACTCTCTGCTCACACTCCGCCCACACAGGTCTCCCGTGAGGCTTGATGCCACGGCAATCAGACAGTGTGGAATAAACCATTACAGCTGGTAAGTACTGTCAGCGGGACGACGATAACACCCATCTGTCAGTGTGAGAGCTGTAACTTTGTCAACATGCTCCATATAAAAAGACAGAGTGAGAGAGAAAGCCTGCGGCCAAACTGACAGTACACACTTTTTTATGCAAGGTGTCATTTTGGCTTCTATTGAGGCACACAATGGGGCTAGGTGAGACACTGGGAACGTGGTATGTGGAGGTGAAAGCGCAGAAGACAATGCGAGTCAGGGAAGAAATGGTTTTTATTGTATTAAAGGCCGGGCTGCGATACCATCAGGCTGACACAGTTGAATTGAAGCTGGCGTCTAACGTTGTTTGGAAACCGTTGCAAGGTAACAGAGTGGCTCGGAAGAAGAGCTGACTGACACACACACACACACACACACACACACACACACACACACACACACACACACACACACACACACACACACACACACACACACACACACACACACACACACACACACACACACACACACACACACACCATCTTACCGTGGGTAGTTGGTGCAGTACTGGGTGTAGATATGGAATTCTTCACTCTGACAGAAAGGAAAAGAACAAACACATTAGGAGTTTGACCTTGACTGTGGTCGTTTTTGCTAAATAAGCAAATCAAGGCATTGCAAAACTACTTAAAAAATGCAGTGTCTCAAAAGTGCCTGCAGCAGCACGACCCAGTTAGGCCAAGTTTGTACAAGTCTGATCAAGTGTGTGTAGGGTAGGGCTGTGCAGGACAGTGTAGCCTGGGCGAGGGGCCAGGTGTTCAGAATTAACTCTTCAATGTCCGCCTGTCTGTCGGTCTGTCTGTCTGTGTCAACGGACAAAGAGTCTTGTCTACAGCGTTTACTAGCACTGAACTGAAAGGTGAGTCTTATGATGAGCGTGTATGTAACTGTACGTTCTGCCTGTTCCTGGGAGTTCAGATGAAATGACCCCCACACACATCCTGGACGCCCCTTTAATTTAGGCCCTTTCCACCTCGATAGCCCCTCTGTACTTCAAAGACATCTGTGGCAGCCTGACTTATCAAAGCTGGAATGAGAGTCTCTCCTTCTCCGTCTGTGTCAGTGACTCCGTCCTGCTCCTTGTTTCTCAGGCCCCAGCTTCTCTGGATCTCTCTTCATTTCTCCATCTGACTCCAGCCTCCCCCTGCTCCCTCCTCCCAGCTTCTTACTTGGCCGGATCATGACCCTCCTCCCCTCTCCCCCATGACACACACACACACACACACACACACACACACACACACACACACACACACACACAAACATACAGTTGCGTAACTCGGGGAGTCTAATTACACTTGTGTTTGGCTATAAATAAGATGCTTCGGATGTAGGAAGAGCTATAGGAAGAGCTACCATAAACATGCCGGGTTCCCAGAGCATCATGTACCAAACCACCACAACAGGGGGGGTCATTAGCACACACAAACACACACTCTCTAAAACATGTGATGCGACGTGTTGGGCCGAGTACTGAGGGATGTGTGTGAATGTTATGCTTTCCCGCAGCGTCCACATACAGTACATGTACCATCGAAAAAGTGCCACAAAACAAGAGCGGAGGGATGCACGACGGAACAGAAACGGTCCATCCCAGCCCTCTACTTCAGAGCCACCCGGGCCGTGTGTAGGAGCCCGATCTGGGCAGCCGAGGTGCTCCATGGGAACGGCTTTAAATTGAAGAGCACAACTCTGCCCGTCTCCAGCAGTCTGCGGCCGCAGACCGGCGGCTAAGCTTAACCAGATGTGCCCCCATTGATTTCTGATGACGCGCACACCCACACACACACGCACACAAATACTCGATACACACTCCGAATAGCCCAAGGCAGCATGCACGCACTCAAGCCTTAAACCCACAAGACACACACGGCCCTCGAGTAGGAACACATGAATTAGTAAGTTGTAGGCTGGCACACGCGCAAGTGCACAAATGGCAAGCACACACACGCGGTTTGAAGTAGCCAGGAGCCCTTGAAATAATCCCCGCTATATAATATGTGGTCCTTGTAAATCCCAATAAGAACTATATGGGAATGAAACGGCCATATGCTAAATCGGGCCTGGGAACGCTCCGACGTGGTGCTGCTGCATCTTCAGCTTATATAGGAAAACTATGGATGGGCAACTTAATGTTAAAGGAAAGACAGCTCCTGCTGGCAATTTTTATCTAAGTTAAGATTCCCCCTAGTGTTTCTCACTCTACTGTGTGCTCAGATCTAAGGTTCCTGGGGGGGAGAGGGGACATTCTGCACGGGCTGTGTATCATAGGTCTTTGTTAGGAGCAGAACTGGCCCGGACAAAGTGACATGGGCGTGTTTGCATGACGATTAATATCTGGGGTTCAGTGGAACATTCTGATCTTGTTGCTCAAACAAGCTGCAGTTGGTTCAGTGAGCATGTAGCGACCCATTACAGTAGGAGCCCTCAAAGCTGACTCAGGCCAGTGTTACAGCCAACATAGAAGGACAGACCAGAGAGAGGGAGGGAGAGAGAGAGAGAGAGGGAGGGAGGGAGGGAGAGGGAGAGAGAGAGAGAGAGAGAGAGAGAGAGAGAGAGAGAGAGAGAGAGAGAGAGAGAGAGAGAGAGAGAGAGAGAGAGACAGAAAGAGGGACAGGCAGAGACAGAGACTGTATTTGAATCCTTTGAACACTTTGAAGGGGTTGCAATTAAAAGCCTGCAGAATAACAAACTGTGTGTGTTTTCAGGCGCAAGAGGCATGTGGTTTAAAGCAGCAATTCGTGGCTCTATGGATCTTCTGACCGTGACTAATTCTTCAGATACTCTCCTGACTCCTCTGGTCCCAACTGGAGCTGAATCAGTCCCACTGATAATAGAAGCATCTCACAAAATCACGACCCTCTCAAGTTAACACGCACACGTCCTCAGTCATTGCTCTCCCACTGGATGCCTGTCTCCATGGAGATCACATGGCTTCCAGCGATGACTAACTGTTTCCAAACTCTGGCCGGGATGGTGACCCAGCAGCTGCTTTATGACCTTCTTACAACATAATTAGTGCCTTCAGACACACACACACACACACACACACACACACACACACACACACACGCACACACGCACGCACGCACGCACGCACGCACGCACACACGCACACACCTCTTCTGCGTGACTTATAGATGATCAGCAGATAAGATATCTTTACTTACTTTAATTCAATCACAAGTTAAAGGTGTATTACTCTTTTCTGCCACTAGGGGTCTCTAAATCTAAACAATAACAAAAGACTTGGTTTGAGGACGTTCTGAATGAGCCAAGGACAATGGGAGTTGTTGTATCCACCACCATTGCTGCTGAAAATTTATCTGACGTGACTCAAGCAGAAACCTGAGGTTAAGTGGTAAAGGGCTGTAAATATGACATATGACCAAATATAATCAACCATTACCATGAATAAATCTACTTATTTCTCTGGGTTTGTACACTGTTGGAAACAATTGGATAATAATTCAACCAATTGCTTAACACCGGTCAAGTCATTTTTGTATATTTTAATGCAGGAATGTTACATTTTAATTACTTGTTTTCAGAATTGCTGGTGTTGCGTGTGTTCGTGATAGGCCGGATATTATCATTAACTCCTGCCCGGATGAACAGAAGTTCTGATTAACTGAAAGTCTGCCAATCACAAAGATAAACGGTCACGTTGGTGCAGTCTAATTCCGTTGGATTTCAGATCATACCCATAATTGCATTGTTTTGTAGGTTCCAGAATGGACAGTGATTTTTCTATTTTGGAAAGGGGGGCTGTTGTTGTAATCGTTATCCGTAGAAGGATAGGTTCAATCTGCTGTTCTGTGAATCATGGCCAACGCTAAGAACCCCAATGCAAACACCAGAAAGCAGCATGTAATCAAGGGACCCGGCCAGACCAAATCCTGTTTTAAGAGTGTGTGTGTGTGTGTGTGTGTGTGTGTGTGCGTGCACGCGTGCGTGCGCGTGCGTGCGCGTGCGTGTGTGTGTGTGTGAGCGCACAAACAATGCTCAGGCAGCAGTGATGCTGTTGCAATGTATTTTCATCCCTGTTATTGTAGCATGCCTATAAACCACCCTGCAGCTGATCTAGTAAAATGTAGTTTTGCCCTCATAGAGTCCTTAAAATTCCACAGACGTTCCCCTTCCTGCCTCAACGGTCGACTCTTCCACAACAGGAGACATTCCACTAAGTCCCGTCTCATTGGGTCGTTATGATAATAATAATCTGACCACCTCTCATTGGCTGTTAAATCTTTGACTGCGTGCACGTGCCTCACTGCCTTGATAGGAGTGTCCTGACTCATTAGAAAGAGAACAGTCATTGTTTGCAGGAACTTGGATACAGCTGATACAGCAATAACTCCAGTCTGCTTCACATCTTCCCTCCGATATCATTGTTGGTAAGTCTTAATTGTATGTTCAAGTCCGTGCCTATGAGATCATCCACTAGTACACCTGTTTTAATTTTTTTTCTGGATAAACAATTACAATTAGGGCATTTAGCAGACGCTTTTATCCAAAGCGACTTACATCGGTAAATACACACATTGACACACTGACGGCAGAGTCAACCATGCAAGGCGACAGCCAGCTCGTCAGGAGAAGTTTGGGTTAAGTGTCTTGCTCAGGGACACATCAACACTCAGCTAGGAGGCGCTGGGGATCGAACTAGCAACCTCTCAGTTACAAGACAACTGCTCTGCCACCTGAGCTAAACAGCGGTTTGGACAAGATTCAACACGTTCAATTTTCACTCTTGAGTGAAAGTCAGATAAAGGGGCACAGGTGTGTGTGTGTTTTTCCTCACCTTTGCCACAAAGCATTCAGCGATGGCCACAGGGTCTGTGTTACACCTTTCAAGGTCATGAAGAAGTTCCCTGTAAATGCATGGCGACACACACACACACACACACACACACACACACACACACACACATATTGAAATAGGTCATTGCTGCTATAGTGAGGGCGTGAGTGGGGTGAGTGTGTGTGTCAACAAAAAGAGTTGCATTGTGTAAGGTAACCAGTTTCTAAAGTGTTTTCTTTTGACAGATTAGTAAAGGGTACGATATGCTAGATTTGCACTATACCTGTTAAAGTGGTAGATGTCCTGGATGTTTCCAAACAGAGAACCTTTATTCTCAGCATTCAAAGCCAGGCGAGACTGGTTACTGATACACTCCAGGTAGTCCTAGAATCAAACACACAGAGAGAAAGAGAGAGAGAGAGAGAGAGAGAGAGAGAGAGAGAGAGAGAGAGAGAGAGAGAGAGAGAGAGAGAGAGAGAGAGAGAGAGAGAGAGAGAGAGAGAGAGAGAGAGAGAGGGATGGGTTGTGAGTGGTGCACATCAAAATGTGTTCAAGAATATCCCATTGATGATACTCATTCAAAAGCGACTTTATGACTAGAGAGACACACACACACACACACACACACACACACACACACACACACACACACACACACACACACACACACACACACACACACTAGTTTCAGCGCCATTGTACGAAATGGTCCCCAGTCAAAGTAATTTACCTTTAATTAGGCCAATTATGCTTCTGCTTTAAATACAAATAGCTGTTAGGTTTTTTTTTCTTCCCCATATGAACTATAATTAGGCACAAACACAGTACTTTTCATTTGTCAGCGGTAGGTCTGTTCAGCATGACGAGAGAAACACGGGCTCAGCTCTCAGTCCCCCTTATTACGGCCTCCATCTCAGCCAATGACAAGTCATGACAACTGGTATCCCCCTCGGCCTGGCAGCCAGTGGAGAGCCCTGATGGATCCACTTATACAGGTCACACAGTGATCTACACCGGAGTACAGTACAGTACATACAGTACTCTACCACGGAGTACAGTACTACCACGGAGTACAGTACAGTACATACAGTACTCTACCACGGAGGACAGTACAGTACATACAGTACTCTACCATGGAGTATAGTACAGTACATACAGTACTCTACCACGGAGGACAGTACAGTACATACAGTACTCTACCATGGAGTATAGTACAGTACATACAGGACTCTACCACGGAGCTCCCTCTGCAGTCCTCCCCTGTCCGTTTGCTGTTGAGAACAAGTCCAGCACATTCAAAACGTTCACAGACCTATTGATTGTTTTTCATTCACCAATTGAAAGTGATTATTTTACAGCTGCAGAAATGCATCCATTTGTTTTTTTCTTAATTTCTCCTGCTTCAAGCAAAGCAAACTAATAAAAGCCTCAGTAGTTGTCTGTGCTGACAGATGGGCTAAGGACTGATAGTCTATTATTGCAGGCACCTTTTACAGCCGACAACCCGCAACCCACATGCCTTTTTTATGAAAATGTTTGCTGACACACACAGACACACTCACACAAACTGCCAATACAGGACACAAAATAGCACTTGGGGCAACTGCAGCTAAGTAGCTAGCTAACCTGCAGCGTAATTATTTTGCAGACTGGTGTCTGAAACCTGAGTACATGACTGGGCATGTACAGACCTGGCCCCAGATTATTTAAACAAATAAACATACACTGCTATTACTGTGTGTGTGTGTGTACCTTTGTATTAATCAGTCCCTCCAGTAACACGTGATTATGCGATCGCATAATTCAACGCATAATCAGCCAAAGTCTGCATATTCATGCGGGGGCCTCATTTTTTCAAATATGCTGCACTTTTACCGCATGAATTGCTGATTTCTGCGCAAAATATTCGGGGCTTGAATGATTTCATAATCCCCGCATTTTCGTTGCAAAAAAGTCACATATATCTCAGCAGAAAGTTGAAAAATGTTGCGTTTACTTCACACAAGAGCAGCTATTTCCCCCTGTTACCATGGGAATGTTATGTAGTGCCGTAATTACGCGACGTGAACGTCTTCGAAAAGCCGCATTTTTTCCGCAAGTTCCCAAGATGTTTGCACTTTCCCGCAATTTCATCGCATTAAATTGCATAAATATGCTGCATATTTCATCGAATTTTTTGTGCCGCATAATCAAGGATTTCTGGAAGGACTGATTAATAGTACATTGTATTGTATGTTGAGAGGCTAAGTGAGTGAGAGAGCGAGAGCGAGAGAGAGAGAGAGAGAGAGAGAGAGAGAGAGAGAGAGAGAGAGAGAGAGAGAGAGAGAGAGAGAGAGAGAGAGAGAGAGAGAGAGAGAGAGAGAGAGAGAGAGAGTAGCCTAACTGTTTATAAGTCATTATAAAGTCCTGTTTCAAATGAATGATCTGCAGACCTCCCCTTTGGCTGACGATGTATTGGTTAAGCAAGATGGAGAGAGTATATTATGTAAACGTAAAACGGCAGGGTTTGGGGTTACAGCGTGGGTAACCATGAGGGGTCAGGGCGAGGGTCGCTCCACCGTTAGGAGCCAGACGTGTGACAGGACACTTCATTGGCCGCGGGTCACCGACCTGACATGGTCTGACCTCTCCTCTCAACACGCATGCTGCTCTGCCTGGGAACAAGGATGGGCCGGTGTCCAGGTGACACAAACAAACACACACACGCCTCCACAGGTATGCATTAGTAACGCCTCAACACACAAGATGATCCCACACAACATATGCATATGCAATATGAAAATAAGCTGAGCTAACACCTATCACCCGTTACACACACAAGGCATCAGACACAATGTGAAATTGTAAAGGGCTTGAAGGTGTTAAACATTAGACATATAAAGTACACATACTTTGATTTATCCTACATAGCAGTTTTCCCTAAGTATGAGTCTGTTCTATACATACAATGGCAAGCCCAAACCTCTCTCTCTCTCTCTCTCTCTCTCTCTCTCTCTCTCTCTCTCTCTCTCTCTCTCTCTCTCTCTCTCTCTCTCTCCTCTCTCTCTCTCTCTCTCTCTCTCTCTCTCATAGGGCTGGTTTGAATGACACTGATTGGCCCCTCATTTAACACAATAATCCAGTGTCAGGGAGGGCTGGAGGCACAGAACAAATAAACACCATCAACCAGCAACACAAAGAGAGGGGAAATAAATAAAATAATGAAAGTCAACAGTCTCTCTCAAACCCACATAAACCCACTGCATCCTCCCACTCATCTGAATACACGTGAACAATTTAAACATACAGTGATTTGTTTAGATGTTTATATGATTTATAGAAAAATACACGTGGAACTGATTCAGAAGTGCATGTTCAGATCCCGGCGCTGGCATGTGGGTTTACACTGGCCACGCCCACCTCACTGACAGATGGAGCACAGGTGAGCCGAAAGGAGTTGCGGTAAATATTTACATTTTTTGCAGCCGCACCCCCTGCCCCCCCTTGCGGGAACCAACGGGCTGGCAGGATACGGGGGGAGGATGGGGGTGGAGGGGGGGAGAAGGGTGGGGGGAGGGTAGGAGGTGATGAGTTCCTCCCATTAGGTGGCAATAACAGAAAGCTAGATAATGTGGCGCTGGGAGGAAGGCTGGCTGAACACTCAAATGTCCCCCTAAAAGCCTTCTTGTATGGGGGGGGGGGGGGGGGGGGGTATATATATTAGGGCCCGACCGATTTATCGGCCTGCCGATTTAATCGGCCGATTATAGCCTTTTTGAAAATAATCGGCATCGGCCAAAAAGACGCAGATTACAACCGATTTTTTTTTATTTATTTTTTTTTATAAATGTTATTGCGATTAGTATCCTGCAGATTGCGCTCCTACTCGCCTTGCTAACTAACAACTTTAGCTGAAGTAAAAAAGAGGAGATTGAATTTTACCGTACAACATGAAAGCACGCTCGCTCAGGCAGCTGCGCGCTCACCTCACCAATGTACACAAGACGCGTTGTTTGAGCATGTTGTGCCTGTTTTTCTTTAGGTCCCAGGCCATGTTAATTTGTTATACTGTAGACTCTAACGGTGAGACCATACTGCTCAGCACGCACGTGTTAGTCACTGCTCACGAGCGCAGCACATTGGGAGTTAGTTATTTATTTTACATTTTACATTACACTCATTTTTGACTGTAAATGTATTCTAAAACACTCAAAGATTCTGCATTCAATTCACATATTCGTCAAAAGTGTTTAAAGTATATTTAAGGTATCAAAAACTACGTTTTATATGTTTTTTTTTTTTTTTTTTTTTTTTAATCGGCCGATTAAATCGTAATCGTAATTTTTCTCTGAAAATAATCGGCATCGGCATCGGCACTCAAAAATCAATATCGGTCGGGCCCTAATATATATATTGACTGGCCTGTGGGCACCATTGCTGTTAGCCGAGCATTGCAACAGCTGATGGTTGACCGTGTTAAAGTAAGGGAAGGGCTGTACGGAAGTGAAAGCATAGCTGGAGGAGAGCAAGTGTGGTCCATAACTGGGTGGTCTGGATGGTTAGAAATAAAAGTGTGTGTGTGTGTGTGTGGGCGTGCGCGCGTGTGTGTGTGTGTGTGTGTGTATGTGGTCTACCAGGGGTCTATTCCACATGGAGGAGGACTAACAGGGCGTTAAGTGCAGCTCCTCAGCTCAGCGTTTTGAGACACCTTTATCTCAAGGCTAAACCCCTCCCTGCTTCTCTCTCTCTCTCTCTCTCTCTCTCTCTCTCTCTCTCTCTCTCTCTCTCTCTCTCTCTCTCTCTCTCTCTCTCTCTCTCTCTCTGTCTCCCCTTGTGCCTCTCTCCCTCTCTCCCTATCTCCCTCTATCTCTCTCTCCTTGTGCCTCTCTCCCTCTCTCTATCTCCCTCTATCTCTCTCTCCTTGTGCCTCTCTCCCTCTCTCTATCTCCCTCTATCTCTCTCTCCTTGTGCCTCTCTCCCTCTCTCTATCTCCCTCTATCTCTCTCTCCTTGTGCCTCTCTCCCTCTCTGCCTCTCCCTCTCTCTTTATCACTTTGTCAGTCTCCCTTTCCTCATTTCCTCCCCCCGTCACCCAGAGGAAGAGAGGAAGAGGACTGAGGGGAGAGGTGGGGACATCGATCTGGGCTGACAGGCTATGGGGGAGGGAGGGAGAGGAAGGAAGCCGTTTCTATGAGAACCCCCTGCCACCCTCAGCCCCCTCACTGCTCACCCCCCCCAAAGCCTACCCTCCCACCACCATCACATTCCCATCTCTAGGGAAGCTGATCGGCCTTGTTTAAGTCTCCTCTGAACCCCACACACACACATGCTGAGAACGAGGTGGTAAAAGGCACACATCATCAGATGTACACGCTTCAGGCTAGCAGAACGGTTTCCTGACACAGCCCATGTTAACTGTGCATCCGTGTCCCATAACTAAACCCTATATCCTGAAAAACAATACTAACAATACAAAAACAGTAATATATCCAAAAGGGATGTAGAATAGTGGCTGCTGACATGGAGGGGGCTAAATCACTGAAACTATGGTTAACTTTCATTCCAGGCCCTGAACAAAAAGCCATGCTCAGACACTAGGGAATAGGAGCCGTGTGAAGTTCATGTCGTTTTGTGTTGTCTGAACAAATGTGCGTCTTGTGACTATGGTGTGCGGGTTACACGTACTGTAGGTGTGTGTGTCTTCCCAAATGTCTGCGCTATGACTTGGCGTCTCTGCTGGCAACACAAAAGCCCCGGTGTCAAGTGTCCATGGCGAGTCCCCACCAAGCTAACCTTACAGCATCTACAGGTTCACCGAGGGACCAGGCAGAGGCCGTCACGGGGGCCTGGGCCCGTGGAGAAGGCCTGTGGACTCCGTTTACCATCCCCCTAACCCTCCCTCAAGCCACACTGTAGTGCGGTTTGCATTGCAAGTGGATGCAGGTGTATCAGCTATAAACTGAACGTTGCTATTGAATCTTTGTGCATTTTGTGAACGCTACTTTTCAATCAAAAAAATGATCTCTTCCAAAGGCTGCGGTACTGGACGGGTTTATTTAAACAGGTTACTTTTAAAGAGAGCTCAAACAGCTCCTCTGCAAACGCATGCAGACATATGCACTCAAAGCCTCATGGAAAACTCTGAATAACCTTCTCTGCCACAAGACTCAGCCTCTCGGTTCTTTTCTACGACACCAGGTGAGGTCTGGGCGTGTGCCGGCCTGGCCTGTACCTGCACGATGCTGCGCAGGTCCTGCACGTAGGTGCGCTCCGTGTCCAGGATCTCCTGCACCACCCGGTCCACGTAGGTCCTCGGCCCCTGTGTGCCGGGCCCGCCCCGCTCCGCTACGTCGGGGCTGAGCTCTGGTTCCGAGTGTCCGGTGGAGGTCTGCCCTCCCCTAGTGTCATGTTTCCCCGTCACGCCAATGCTGCCGCCGCCGTCCCCGGCCTCTCTGTGGGCCCGCTCTCCTTCCCCCTCGGCGTCCCGGCGCCCCAGCTGGCGGGCCGGGACCAGCTCGAGCCGGATGGCTCCGGAGTCCCGGTCGACGGGCGCGGGGGGGCAGGGCCCCAGCGCCACCGTGCGCCCGATCAACGAGCAGTGGCTGTCCCGCGACGAGGCCGACGAGGACGTGGAGCTGTAGCTGATGGGCCGCTCGGCGCTGTCCGGGGAGGAGTCCATGCTGTGGGCAGAGCAGTAGCGCAGCGGCACGTGGCGGGAGACGGGGTAGCTCAGCGCCGCGCCACAGACCGGAGGGATCTCTGGGAGTGGAGGCAGCGCGTCGGCCGGGTGGTTGTAGTCATCTGGGAGGGAGACAGCGGCGCAGGGATTAGAAAAGGGCTCAGTCTGCCGGTTAAAGTTTGGGGTCACTTAGAAATGTCCTTATTTTTTAAAGAAGAGCAGTGTATTTTTCAATGAAGATAACATTAAATTAACCAGAAATACAGTCGTCATTGTTAATGTGGTAAATGACTATTCGAGCTGGAAAAAGACGATTTTTAATGGGATATCTACGTAGGTGTCCAGAGGCCCATTTCCGGCAACAATCACTCCTGGGTTCTAATGGGACATTGTTTAGCTAATCGTGTTAAAAGGCTAATTGGTGATTAGAAAACCCTTGTGCAATTAGGTTAGCACAGCTAAAACTGCGGAATAAAAGTTTGAGTTTTCATGGAAATCATGAAATTGTCTGGGTGACTTCAAACTTTTGTACGGTAGTGTATGCTTCTAACACGTCCCAACGATGTGAAGTACATGATTGTTTTGAGCTCCATAGACCGCTGTTCTGTTGGTAAACAAAAATGTTCTTCTGTGGGCTGGGCTTAGGGTGGAGGCAGTGAAATCCCTGAATGCTTGACTTGGCTCAATTTTATCAGAATATGTCCAGAATTGAAACTTGGATTGGAAGCATGATTGTTTACCCTAGTTATCTATTCTACCAGTTATAAAGTGCTTATTTGTAGGACTTGAATTAGGTATTTGATTCAACTTGAGCACCGAGTTCTGTTTATAGCTGTGGTAGTGAAGAGTAGTGTCAGAAGTTTACACATAATCTAATAAAGTGACCCATCCTTACCTAATCAAACCATAAGAAAGCTACTTAAAATGGCAATGAGATTGGATTATAACCGAGTATGGTAGAATACCGTCTAAGGAGAACAACCATTATTTAAAAATTAGATTAAGTCATGGACCTCATCACGGTATCATAAAGGTATGATTATTTTGAGACTATGCTTAACAACAAATTAAGAACAACAACAAATGAATGCTCCCGATAGGAGTCTTTAGTGACATTCATTTGCAAAAGCACCTTCATGTTCAAACTAAGTGTGGACCTTTGCTGTTGATTCCTGTTGCTCCACTCTGTCACAGCCCTACTGCCGACCATGTGAGGCCCAGCATGAAGCCTCTTAGACAAAGAGCAGCTCTGTCCTCAGGCCGCGCCCACCTCCACCTTCACACTCAAT